>NW_025534416.1:0-10000 GCF_020615455.1 Coregonus clupeaformis | reverse complement strand
TGGTATGTTGTCCATTGAGTCTGACATTTATGATTCTACTGTTGACTGGTTTCCATTCCATTAGTTTTCTCTACCCCTTTCTGTAGGATGATGGCATCACCTTCACGATGTTGTCCGTCCTCCCGTCCAGAGTGCAGTACTGTTTCTCCAGTGCTGGTTCTCGTGGAACCAGAGCTAGTCCACCTGGCTTCGCTCACTCCCAGGATCTGTAGCTTGTATCTCTTCGTTTAGTGGTGACATCAATAAGGGATCATAGCTTTTCACCTGGGTTCACCTGGTCAGTCTATGTCATGGAAAGATGTTTTTTACACTCAGCGTCTGTACAGTATGTAGAGTATTTTCCCCATTGCACATCATCCTGATTATACATCTCTTACACATCATTTATAATATAGCTTAGTGTCTATAGTGGATCCTGTAGTTCTCAGCTACAGTATTCATAGTGTACATACCGCATGTGGATTTCTGTTAATTCTGTGGCTATTATGTTGTCTGTGTATCCTGTTTATCATCTGTTTATCATCTGTCTGTATATCCTGTTTATCATCTGTCTGTATATCCTGTTTATCATCTCTCTGTATATCCTGTTTATCGTCTGTCTGTATATTGTGTTTATCATCTGTCTGTATATCCTGTTTATTGTCTGTATATCCTGTTTATCATCTGTCTGTATATCCTGTTTATCATCTGTCTGTATATCCTGTTTATCGTCTGTCTGTATATCCTGTTTATCGTCTGTCTGTATATCCTGTTTATCATCTGTCTGTATATCCTGTTTATCATCTGTCTGTATATCCTGTTTATCATCTGTCTGTATATCCTGTTTATCATCTGTCTGTATATCCTGTTTATCGTCTGTCTGTATATCCTGTTTATCGTCTGTCTGTATATCCTGTTTATCGTCTGTCTGTATATCCTGTTTATCATCTGTCTGTATAACCTGTTTATCATCTGTCTGTATATCCTGTTTATCATCTGTCTGTATATCCTGTTTATCATCTGTCTGTATATCCTGTTTATCATCTGTCTGCATATCCTGTTTATCATCTGTCTGTATATCCTGTTTATCATCTGTCTGTATATCCTGTTTATCGTCTGTCTGTATATCCTGTTTATCGTCTGTCTGTATATCCTGTTTATCGTCTGTCTGTATATCCTGTTTATCATCTGTCTGTATATCCTGTTTATCATCTGTCTGTATATCCTGTTTATCATCTGTCTGTATATCCTGTTTATCATCTGTCTGTATATCCTGTTTATCATCTGTCTGTATATCCTGTTTATCATCTGTCTGTATATCCTGTTTATCATCTGTCTGTATATCCTGTTTATCGTCTGTCTGTATATCCTGTTTATCGTCTGTCTGTATATCCTGTTTATCGTCTGTCTGTATATCCTGTTTATCATCTGTCTGTATATCCTGTTTATTGTCTGTATATCCTGTTTATCATCTGTCTGTATATCCTGTTTATCATCTGTCTGTATATCCTGTTTATCATCTGTCTGTCTGTATATCCTGTTTATCGTCTGTCTGTATATCCTGTTTATCATCTGTCTGTATATCCTGTTTATCATCTGTCTGTATATCCTGTTTATCGTCTGTATATCCTGTTTATCATCTGTCTGTATATCCTGTTTATCATCTGTCTGTATATCCTGTTTATCATCTGTCTGTATATCCTGTTTATCATCTGTCTGTATATCCTGTTTATCATCTGTATATCCTGTTTATCATCTGTATATCCTGTTTATCATCTGTCTGTATATCCTGTTTATCATCTGTCTGTATATCCTGTTTATCATCTGTCTGTATATCCTGTTTATCATCTGTATATCCTGTTTATCATCTGTCTGTATATCGTGTTTATCATCTGTATATCCTGTTTATCATCTGTCTGTATATCCTGTTTATCATCTGTCTGTATATCCTGTTTATCATCTGTCTGTATATCCTGTTTATTGTCTGTATATCCTGTTTATCATCTGTCTGTATATCCTGTTTATCATCTGTCTGTGTATCCTGTTTATCATCTGTCTGTATATCCTGTTTATCGTCTGTCTGTATATCCTGTTTATCGTCTGTCTGTATATCCTGTTTATCGTCTGTCTGTATATCCTGTTTATCGTCTGTCTGTATATCCTGTTTATCATCTGTCTGTATATCCTGTTTATCATCTGTCTGTATATCCTGTTTATCATCTGTCATTACAGGAATCACAGACAGAGGGGCTGGGCAGACATCCTCATTACAGGAATCACAGACAGAGGGGCTGGGCAGACATCCTCATTACAGGAATCACAGACAGAGGGGCTGGGCAGACATCCTCATTACAGGAATCACAGGCAGAGGGGCTGGGCAGACATCCTCATTACAGGAATCACAGACAGAGGGGCTGGGCAGACATCCTCATTACAGGAATCATGAGGATAATGCACTTCACTGTTTGACCAAATGCATGGTTTTAGCCGCCCATAAAAAAAAATAGGACGTTTTGAGTGAGTTCACAATTTAGATCCATGATCTTGACTGTCTAACGGATGACTTTGAATGTGAGTTTGCATGACCTCAGATCAGCCTATTAGAAAACCGGGCCTGCCGTTGTCCACTGACTGTAGCTAACTGAGGAGAGGAGAGCTGTTTAACATGGGGGAGTCAGGCTCCAGGTTTTCATTCATTGTCAAAAAGGAGATGATTATTTTCATGCACAAAAAGCAACCAATAATGTAAGTGCTCATAATAAACTCGTTCTCAGCAGGTGTTGTCTTATGCAAGATAAACAATTGCTGCTTCCCAAATGGTACCCTAATCACAATGTAGTGCACTACTTTTGACCAGGGCCCATAGAGCTCTGGTCAAAAGTAGTGCACTACATAGGGAATAGGGTGCATTTGAGACGCAGATAAACAATGTTTGAGCGGCCTGCCAGCCTCCTCTCCTCTGTGCTCCAGTCCAATAACAGTGTACCACAGCACGTCACTGATCCATCAATAGGCTCCAAACGCTGCAATAATGCAGAAACAGACCAGGCCATCCTCCATCCTCCACACAGACCAGGCCATCCTCCATCCTCCAGACAGACCAGGCCATCCTCCATCCTCCAGACAGACCAGGCCATCCTCCATCCTCCAGACAGACCAGGCCATCCTCCATCCTCCAGACAGACCAGGCCTTCCTCCATCCTCCACACAGACCAGGCCATCCTCCATCCTCCAGACAGACCAGGCCATCCTCCATCCTCCAGACAGACCAGGCCATCCTCCATCCTCCAGACAGACCAGGCCATCCTCCATCCTCCAGACAGACCAGGCCATCCTCCATCCTCCAGACAGACCAGGCCATCCTCCATCCTCCAGACAGACCAGGCCATCCTCCATCCTCCAGACAGACCAGGCCATCCTCCATCCTCCATCCTCCAGACAGACCAGTCAAGCCTCCATCCTCCAGACAGACCAGGCCATCCTCCATCCTCCAGACAGACCAGGCCATCCTCCATCCTCCAGACAGACAAGGCCATCCTCCATCCTCCAGACAGACCAGGCCTTCCTCCATCCTCCAGACAGACCAGTCAAGCCTCCATCCTCCAGACAGACAAGGCCATCCTCCATCCTCCAGACAGACCAGGCCATCCTCCTCCCAGACAGACAAGGCCATCCTCCATCCTCCAGACAGACCAGGCCATCCTCAATCCTCCAGACAGACCTGTCAATCCTCCATCCTCCAGACAGACCAGTCAAGCCTCCATCCTCCAGACAGACCAGGCCATCCTCCATCCTCCAGACAGACCAGGCCATCCTCCATCCTCCAGACAGATCTCACCTCCACACAGCAGAGATCATCCATAACAGACCAGTCCATCCTCCAGACAGATCTCACCTCCACACAGCAGAGATCATCCATAACAGACCAGTCCATCCTCCAGACAGATCTCACCTCCACACAGCAGAGATCATCCATAACAGACCAGTCCATCCTCCAGACAGATCTCACCTCCACACAGCAGAGATCATCCATAACAGACCAGTCCATCCTCCTGACAGATCTCACCTCCACACAGCAGCGATCATCCATAACAACTTGCTTCCCTGTACTGTAATTATTCACAGGCACAAATAACACACAAATAACACACAAATAGCACACAAATAACACACAAATAATACACAAATAACACACAAATAATACACAAATAACACACAAATAACACACAAATAACACACAAATAACACACAAATAATACACAAATAACACACAAATAACACACAAATAATACACAAATAATACACAAATAACACACAAATAACACACAAATAATACACAAATAACACACAAATAAGTCATAAAAAGTAATCTTTCAAAAGTTAAAAGTTAAAGGAAACGTTAAGAGAAATGGAATCAAATCTGCACAACAGAAAGTATTGCATTGATGAAAAACGACCATTGATCTTTGATCTTTGATCTGGGAAAACAACAGTCTGAATATGACTCTAAATGGATCTCCTTTTATTTCACCCTGCAGTGATTGACAACATATGAAGGAGGCTAAATGCTGCTGGATCATAATCATTGGATTCTGCCTAAGTCTGAAATGTCACCGTATTCCCTATAAAGGGTTCCTTTTGACCAGGCCTATAAAGGGAAAAGGGTCAATATCTCAGCGTCTCTTCTGCATCTAGGAGCATCACTTGAATAAAGGCATCCACTAACACCGCCAACAGTAGCCTAGAGCAGAGGGGCTGTGTGTGGGATAAGAACTAACCAATCACAATACGTATCCATTGGAGATGTTTTCTCACCAACCAATCAGTGGATCTCTAGGCTTCTCCGCTCTCTCCCAACGTTACAGAATGCCTACATCTGAAAGCTCCGGTCTTGTTATGCGTGCATGTGACCACACAAGGCGCTTATGGTATTTAAACCGAAGTGGACATCTCCCTTACTGAAGAATAAAAAACTACACGATGCTTAGACAACCAACCAACCAACCAACCATCGACCTTTTCACAGTTTGATTTGTTTGATCCAACGGGATGGGTCTGTCTCTCACGGTGAGCTGAGCTGATTCAGTCCTGGACATTAACAGCTGTTTATTTATATATAATCGCCACCATCCAGATCTCCAGATGTGCATCTATGAAGACAGCGACGGCATTAATGGACTTTTCGATGCGGTATTATTTATTTGTTGCGAGCTGACGCTGTTTGGGAGTGTTCTGTCTGGATACTGTGGGTTTGTTCCGATGTTTGATACGAAACACCTGTAGCTGAACCCGCTATCTGTATGCACACCGTCTCTAGTGTACTGGACAATTCCACACAAACAAACAGAAAGGTTTTGATACCCATCTATTTTCTGCAGGCAGGGAGGGCTGCTCTCTCTGACGCCGTCGGCCCATCTAATCTCGAATGCAAAAGAGCAAAAGGTAAAGCCATTTACTGGTCCGTTAATATCTAAGCTTCTCTCTCTCGGCTCTCTGTGCTGGAACAGGAACATGGATAGAGAGGAATTCGCTGGGTCAAGAGCATTGACTGGATTTGTACGGATGGTGTTCTCTCGTCCAAACTAAAAAAAAAAAGACAGTCGAGTCGAGCTCAACCACCGACCACCTTGCGTCGGGCGGTTCGTGATCACCATCCCTTTTTTACGCACCGCTTTTTTAATTAATTGAATGTATTTTTTAATGTAGCTGGGGAGATCAGAGGTAGGCCTATATTTTAAAATAAAAAACAACCATGGGGGGCACAGATGAGTGTAAAACCATGCTGGACGCTCTGAACAAAGTGACGGCGTGCTACAGGCACCTGGTGATCGCGCTGGGCAGCACGTCGGACTCTCAGAACCTGCGAGAGGAACTCAAGAAGACCCGGAAGAAAGCCCAGGAGCTCGCGGTCGCCAACCGGAATAAACTGACCGCGCTGCTCAAAGACAAGACCACCAGCAAGGACGACCGGGCTGAGTACGAGAGGCTATGGGTGGTGTTTACCAGCAACATGGAGCTGCTGGAAGTGGACATGAAGCGGAGCCTGGAGATAGGGCAGGAGTTCCCTCTCAAGGTGCCCACCAGACACCTCATCCAGACGGGCATGACCGGTAGCACCACCACGGTGGCCGCCAGGGCCATGTCCGTGCAGAACATGAAATACGACGGGGACAGCAACATCGACACTGCCGACCTGAAAGAGCTCCAGGCTGAGATCACCCAGGTGGGCCAGATGATGGAGGAGATGGAGATGAAGGTGCAGGTGGCTCCGTGGGCCGTGGAGGCCAAGCAGGAGGCAGGCGCCGAGCTCAAATCCACCCTGAGCGTCGGGAACTCCTCCGTGGGCGTCATTTCCATCTGCGAAGAGGAGCCCAAAGACGAGATGGACGAAGGTGGCGACAATAACGGAATGATCACGTGTGTCGCCGGGTTCATATTCGTCGCTATTGTAGTAGTCGCCGGGATTCTAGGATACTTTGTAATCGGCGGATAGGATACTTAGTATTGAACGTTTTGAGCCAGCCTGGGATTACTTCACAGATAAACAGCGGGAGCGGCTCAGAGACAGATACAGCCCGGGATGGACACTGGGCAGGTTATTTGCCCCGGAGAAACGGCTCTGTTGTTGAGGAGAAAGAGACCAGTGCCTCCCGAGACATAGATGAGCTGTCCAGTTTGCTGAAAACTATTACGCTTGCGTCCCAAATGGCACACGAGTCCCTAAATAGTGCGCTACTTTTGACCAGAGCCACTGCAAGGAGTTATTAGATAACTGCAACATTATCTCTCAGCCTCACAATAATAATAATAATAATAATAATAATAATAATAATAATAATTTATTCAGCTTCTATAGATCTTTTCATTACAGATAGAATCTCACAATGCTTGAAACGAAAAAGAAACAATCATCATATTAAATGTATAGCCTTTGTAGCTACATAACAATGTGCCCTTGAGCAAGGCACTTAACCCTAATTGCTCCTGTAAGTCGCTCTGGATAAGAGCGCGCTTACCGAGAGTAGGTCTGGACAACGACAATTGTCAGCTAGAGTTGTACGTTTTGGGTGTTTCAAGCCTCCAACATATGGAGCGACAGTCGAGAGGGATCCACATAGCTTGAGCTACAGTGGTCCTCTGTAGCTCAGCTGGTAGAGCATGGCGCTTGTAACGCCATGGTAGTGGGTTCGATCCCCGGGACCACCCATACGTAAAAATGTATGCACGCATGACTGTAAGTCGCTTTGGATAAAAGCGTCTGCTAAATGGCATATTATTATTATAGATGAGCAGGTCCTCCGGTGGCAGGCAGGAGGACCTGTTCACTCTCCATTCAAGGCGTCTCACCCGCTATCTGAAAGCCTTGTACAAGATGAAGTTCATTGTTAAGTTCCCACTAACTCAATGATGTCAGCCCGCACAATACTTCAGAGGAATCCTCAGACTGAGCAATGAATTCATCACTGCCAGCTCGCCATCCATTGCAGTCCTCCTCATGGGTCAGGAGACCATAGAAACAAGGTGTATTCACATCAAAGCTTGCTAGCATTGTTAGCAAGCTATGTTGAAAGAGCTGATTTTCCATCAAATTCGCGGGCAGGAAACAAACAGACTTAATCTATATTCATTTAACTATTCAAAACCAAAAATAAAATAAAAATATTCAAACAAAAAAAACAAATATTAAATATTGACAAAATGTACAGGAGCTCTCTGCCTAGGCGAGCTCACAGCACCATGGCAACGTGTAGAATAGCAGGGAATTTACTATAAAACAGACACATTTTCTCTCTGCCTCATGGCAAAAAAAATGAAATCCTTGCTCGGGACCTTGGGGGCTCTGGTCTAAAGTAGTGCACTATAAAGGGAATAGGGTTTCATTTGGGACGCAGGCTTTGAGACACATCCATGCAAGGAGTTACTCGGCCTCATAGAGCCTTTCTGAATGTATTCAGCATCTTTATAAGAAATTGCACTAGATTTATTTTTAGAATGATGAGATGTTAGGTTTGGAAAGGGAGGCAGAGCGTGTATGGCTCCACATGATTGCACAGGCAGGTCTAAGTATTATCCTAAATAGAGAATGTCCATGAGAAGGGTCTAGGTCTAGGGAGAGTAGATGTATGTTCATGAGAAGGGTCTAGGTCTAGGGAGAGTATATGTATGTTCATGAGAAGCGAGAGATAGTGTGAAAGAGGACACATCTAATGGTTAAACACTGTTGCTATTGAAATTTCACATCCATCTATTTTCAATGTCAGTTTCATATTAGTTTTTTTTCTCCATCATGCATCCATCCATCCATCCATCCATCTATCCACAATATATCAAATGCCTGTTCCCTTTACATTACCAAGGCCTGGAGCAGTATTTGTTTTAATGCATACATTGCAGGAGTTTGCATACTGGGTTTGTTTGTAAATATTGTGTTCCTGTTTCAAATAGAGTACATACAATTAATTCGATTTATTATAATAAACATATAAAATACATGAAGTCTATGAATTTTCATGAATCTTTTTGAAGTACTTTTCAACTGCTATTAACACTTTAAATCTAACACTTTTGACCGTGTCCATAAAATGTAGATAGTAAGTATAAGCTGGAAGTAGAGGCCTAAGCATTGTTGTTCACTAGTTTACCCCAAGTAGGGAAAGGGTGGCGGGGTGGGAAAGTAATGAAGGGGAATATATCTATATATAAAAAACATGGGGGATTGGAAGTGATGCAGACAATTACATTGATGGAAGTTACAATCTATCTGCAATATTAAGCTGATCTACCCACTCCCCCAAAAAAACACACACAAAAAACCCCACTTTAAATCTACTGTTTGATATAACCGTATTGGTGCTCTTTAAGCCATGTCGGTTTTCAATGTATCCTTGTTGTATTTAATGGTGGCCTGTGGAGGTGTGTATTGGGTATGGGGTAAACATCGCACTGCTTCAAGATGTACAGTTTATATACTGCATGGAGGCAGGATCCTATTCACAAGGTCTTTATCTTTCAAAGATAGCTACCGTGACACAAATAGTGTGATTTAAAAGTTAATTGGGTTGCAGAGGTCTCAGGATGCTTTGGTTTTCCTAATGTGATTAGGGAGTAAGAACTTAACGTCCACAAAGTATGGCACCGCACGTTGCCGCTGACTGACTGGTGGCCTGCTAGATCTCTCTCTCTCTCTCTCTCTCTCTCTCTCTCTCTCTCTCTCTCTCTCTCTCTCTCTCTCTCTCTCTCTCTCTCTCTCTCTCTCTCTCTCTCTCTCTCTCTCTCTCTCTCTCTCTCTCTCTCTCTCTCTCTCTCTCTCTCTCTCTCTCTCTCTCTCTCTCTCTCTCTCTCTCTCTCTCTCTCTCTCTCTCTCTCTCTCTCTCTCTCTCTCTCTCTCTCTCTCTCTCTCTCTCTCTCTCTCTCTCTCAATCTTAAACGCTGGTTTGCTGAAAGAGTTAAGCTTTAGGTGGGAAGACCTCAAACAGGAAGAATGGAAAGGTTAGAAGATTAGTGGTAGAGAGAGAGAGGGGGAGAGAGAGAGAGAGGGAGAGAGGGAGAGAGGGAGAGAGGGAGAGAGAGAGAGGGAGAGAGGGAGAGAGAGAGAGAGAGAGAGAGAGAGAGAGAGAGAGAGCGAGAGAAATGGAGAGGGTGTGTGAGAGGTTGAGCAGGTAATAAGATGTGGAGCAGAGAGAGAGAGAGCAAGGAGACTAAATGTCAGAGTGCTAATCCACTTGTGTGCAGGTCAGTAGCTGATGTTGGTCATTGCCCCACAATAATACTTATTTTTCCTTTTGCCATATTGGTATTGAAAATAGTGGATCCAAATGGCCCCCTATTTCCTATATAGTGCACTACTTAAAAGGAACCTGGTCAAAAGTAGTGCACTATGCAGGGAATAGTGGCCATTTGGAACGCGGCCCATGTCTGGGCTACTGGCTGTGCCGGGTCTCTCTAAGTGGTCTAATGATGGCCCCTCCTGTTAAAGATGGATGCCAACATAGAAACATCCACTGGCATTTAAAGGCCACTC
>NW_025534415.1:127500-198967 GCF_020615455.1 Coregonus clupeaformis | reverse complement strand
TTGTCATGAGCCCTCTCACTCCACCGGGTTACCACCTTAATTGGTTTCCACTATCTTCCACTCTGCTCACCTCCCTCTCTCTACTCAGCCTAACTAGCTCCACCTGTCCCTGCTCTGCTCGGCTCCTAATTACTCTGCCAGCTGCGCTGCATTACCCACTAACCTCTCCCAGTATTTAAGGCCCTGTCTTTCAGCTCTCCGGTGTCAGATCGTCTGCAAAGCTCACACCCGAACCTGTTTGCTCGCGCTTCTGGCTCACCCTGGTTTTGTGACCCCCGGACCTGCCTGTTTATTGGATACTCTTCTGCCTTAGGAGATCCAGACCTGCTTCTGCCATTACGACTCCTGACTACTCTTCAATCCCGGTAACTCTGACCAGCCTTCTGCCTTGCTACTACGTATTTTGGATTCCCTTGAACTGTACTGCTGCCTGGTTTCATTCCGCCCTGTTGTGTCTGTGTCTCCCCCCAGGACTTCTGGACCACCCACCACCGGCTTCATAGGGACGCTTATCGCTGCCACTGGGGGGCACAGACCCAGCGATTGGACGGGATCCCTGTTACCCCTGGAGCCTTCATTCACTCCCCTACTTCCCTTTTCCCTTAAGTTTAATAAACTTTCTGGTGTGACGCAATTGTGGTCCTCTGGTCGTCTGTCTGAATCGTGACAGTACGATCTGACCATTATGGACTCAAGCGCACACTTTCCCCGACATGGAAACCGATGAGCATGAGCAGCAGTTCCAGCAGCAGCAACAACAACTCGCCATGCTCATTCAACTCCTCACCAACCTTACCCCAGCCAGTCTGCCCACCAGCCCAGCCCCGAGTTACCTGCCCCGGTCATTGCAGCCGCTGCTCGGAACCCAAGATTGGAAACCCCGAGCGCGTTCAACGGCGATTCAACCCAGGTCCGGCCATTCCTGACTAGCTGCCGACTTCAGTTCTCCTTGCAGCCAAGGACCTTCGCCACGGAGGGGGCTAAAGTTGGGTATGCCATCACTCACCTGACGGGCCGAGCTCGACTCTGGGGAACAGCAGAGTTCGAACGTCAAACCCCCGCATGTGCAACCTTCGACCTGTTTGCTGAGGAGATGCTGAAGGTGTTTGACCTGGATTCACCCACCGCAGAGGCGTCTCGTGAACTGTTCAGTATTCGACAAGGCAGACGTACAGTCGCAGACCATTCCATCGACTTCCGAACCCTGGCTAGACGTTCTTGGAACACACCACCGTTGGTGGGACGCGTTCTTCCATAGTTTGGCTGACTATATCAAGGACGAAGTTGGTCTCCCATGAACTGCCTTCCACTCTTGATGAAGCCATCGCACTGACTGTCAGGATCGACAGAAGGATACAGACCCGTCGTCGTGAGAGGGGGCGCCAAGGTCCACCTACTACCGGCATTCGGAGAGATCCGACTGGGCTCCTGTCATCTACTGCCACTCACCCAGGTCAGCTTGATCAGTCTGAGCCTATGGAGATTGGGCGAGCCTCCCTCACTCCTGCAGAGCGCCAGCGCGCTTCACCTCAAACCTCTGCCTCTATTGTGGAGGTGATGGACATCGTGTGGTAACCTGCCCTTTAAAGGGCCGAAGCTCACCGGCGTAGGGGGGAGTCCGGTCGAGTTCAATGACCATCCAGTCCTCCGACCGCAAACCCCCTGCTGCAAGTTCACCTCCGCCTCTCTGACTCAACTCACACCCTGGCTGCTCTGGTGGATTCTGGCGCCGAAGCCAACATAATGGACGTCAAAGCTGGCACGCCAACTGGGACTGGAGAACCTCCGTTTGACACCTCCTATTCCTGCCCGGGCACTGGACGGACACTTACTCGGATCGGTCACTCATGTCACGGCCCCGGTCTCGATGGGTCTGTCCGGGAAACCATCAAGAAACTATCCAGTTTCACCTGCTCCCCTCTCCAGGCCAACCCCTCATCCTGGGTTACCCATGGCTCCGCCCGGCACAACCCTCAGCTCGACTGGGTGACCGGGGTGATCAGGGAGTGGGGGAGAGGACTGCCACCGAACCTGCCTGCTTGCTGCCTCACTACCCCCTCGGCCAGTACCTACTAACTCCGCTCCGGACCTCTCCAATGTCCCAGAATGCTACCATGGTCTCAGAGAGGTGTTTAACAAAGCAAGAGCCACATCTCTGCCCCCTCACCGACCGTACGACTGTGCCATCGACCTCCTCCCTGGAACAGCTCCTCCAAGGGGTCGTCTTTATTCGTTGTCTGCTCCTGAAAGAAAGTCCATGGAGGACTACATCAATGGCTCTCTGTCCGCAGGATTAATCCGTTCATCTTCATCTCCTGCTGGTGCTGGCTTCTTCTTTGTGGGGGAAGAAGGACGGATCTCTTCGCCCCTGCATCGACTACAGGGGACTCAACGACATCACAGTGAAAAACCGTTACCCTCTGCCTGCTCACCTCTGCTTTTGAGTTGCTCCAGGGAGCCACTGTTTTTACCAAGTTGGATCTCAGAAACGCTTACCACCTAGTGCGGATCCGGGAGGGAGATGAATGGAAAACCGCATTCAATACACCAACAGGCCACTACGAGTATCTGGTTATGCCTTTTGGCCTCACCAATGCTCCTGCTGTGTTCCAGGCTCTAGTGAATGATGTACTGCGGGACATGTTAAACAAGTTTGTCTTCGTTTACCTGGATGACATCTTAATTTACTCCAGAAACCTGTCTGAACACACCCGCCATGTCCAGCAAGTCCTTCATCGTCTTCTGGAGAATTCCCTCTACGCCAAGGCAGAGAAATGTGAGTTTCACGTCAAGACAGTGGCCTTCCTGGGGTACATAGTGGCAGAAGGAAGTATCCAAATGGATCCTGCCAAAGTATCAGCAGTCACTTCGTGGCCAGTTCCGGAGAACAGAAAGAAGCTGCAACAGTTTCTGGGGTTTGCTAACTTCTATAGGAAGTTTATCCGGAACTACAGTACCGTTGCTGCCCCTCTCACTGCTCTAACCAGCACCAAGCAACCCTTCACCTGGACCCCAGCAGCCGACAAAGCCTTCAGTACCCTCAAGGTGAGGTTCACCTCCGCTCCCATCCTCCAGATGCCTGATGTGGACCGGCAATTCATTGTGGAGGTGGACGCCTCGGATGTGGGAGTTGGTGCTGTGATTTCTCAGTGGGCTGCGGAGGATAGGAAGCTCCATCCCTGTGCCTTTTTCTCACGTCGGTTGTCCCCCTCTGAGTGCAATTACGACATAGGGAACCGTGAGCTGCTGGCTGTGAAGCTTGCCTTGGAGGAGTGGCGTCACTGGCTGGAGGGGTCCACCATTCCATTTCTCGTTTGGACCGATCATAAGAACTTGGAGTACATCCGCACGGCCAAACGGTTGAACTCCAGGCAGTCCCGCTGGGCCCTGTTCTTCACCAGGTTTAATTTCACTCTGTCATACCGGCCTGGATCACGCAACACCAAGCCAGACGCCTCTCCCGTCAATTCCAGAAGGATGACACCCCTCCAAGGACCCTGTGTCGATTCTGCCAAGTCCCTGCATCGTTGCAGCTCTGACCTGGGCTGTTGAGGAACAGGTGCTGGAGGCTCTCCGTAACCAGCCAGGTCCCAGCACTTGCCCAGCTGACCGCCTTTTTGTCCCCCGAAGACCTGAGGTCCCAGGTCATTCAGTGGGGACATGACTCCCGCCTAGCTTGTCACCCTGGCTCCACCCGCACTTACAACCTGCTCGCCCAGAGGTTCTGGTGGCCCTCTCTGAGGGAAGGATGTACGGGAATTCGTCCAAGCCTGCCCCATCTGCAACCAACACAAGTCGTCCTGCCAGCCCCCAGCCGGATTGCTGCAGCCCCTGCCTGTGCCCAGACGTCCCTGGTCTCACATCGCCCTGACTTTGTCACGGGGCTGCCCCCTTCAAGTGGCATGACCGTCATTCTCACCATCGTTGACCGTTTCAGCAAGATGGCACACTTCATTCCCCTCCCCAAGCTCCCAACCGCCAAGGAGACCGCCCAGGTGGTCCTGGAACACGTCTTCCGGATCCACGGACTGCCAAGGGATGTTGTTTCTGACCGTGGTCCACAATTCTCCTCCGCTTTTGGAAGGAGTTCTGTCACCTGCTGGGAGCCACAGTCAGTCTGACTTCCGGATTCCATCCCCAATCCAATGGGCAGTCAGAGCGGGCTAATCAGGAGCTCGAGAAGGCACTGCGATGCATGACTTCACGCAACCCCCACTCCTGGTCGCAGCAATTGACATGGGTGGAGTACGCACACAATTCTCTGACCTGCTCTGCCATCGGTATGTCCCCTTTCCAATGTGTTTATGGATACCAGCCTCCTCTATTTGCCAGCCAGGGAGGAGGAGGTTACTTGCCCATCTGCACTTGCTTTTGCCCGTCGATGTCGCCGCACCTGGTCACAAGCCCGAGCCACCTCCTCAGGTCCGTTGCCAGCTACACTACCGGGGCCAACCGTCGGAGAATTCCTGCTCCCACCTACCATGTTGGTCAAAGGGTGTGGTTGTCATCGAAGAACCTGCCACTCAGGGTGGAGTCGCAGAAGCTGGCACCTCGGTTCATTGGCCCATTCCCTATCATAAGAGTGATTAGCCCAACTGCTGTCCGGCTCCAACTGCCTAATTCCCCTGAGGGTGCACCCCACTTTCCATGTGTCTAAGATTAAGCCCATCCATGAGAGTCCGCTGGTCCCTGCTGCGCCTGGTCCTCCTCCTCCACGGCTCGTCGATGGTGGTCTGGTTTACACCGTCCGCCGCCTGCTTCGGTCCAGACGGAGGGGTAGGGGTCTCCAGTACCTCATTGACTGGGAGGGCTATGGACCTGAGGAAAGGACCTGGGTGCCAGCTAGTCGGATTGTGGATAGGACTCTCATCACCGCTTCCACCAACGGCATCCTGATCAACCTGCAATCCGTAGGGGCCGCCCCAGAGGGGTCCCTAACCGTCCGGCCCGCTCGGCTTCCTGTCCTGTGCCTGATCCTGTCTCGGGACCTGTCCCATCTCCCCCGACCACGGCCCTCCGGCTTCCTCCGAGGATGAGGACGTTCACTCGGACCGTTCGGAGGAGTTCTAGCCCTCCTCCGGCTCCCCTCCTCCCGCCCGGCGTGGTGTTGCTCTTGGGACTTCTGGGGCCGCCCCTTGGGGGGTTCTGTCATGAGCCCTCTCACTCCACCGGGTTACCACCTTAATTGGTTTCCACTATCTTCCACTCTGCTCACCTCCCTCTCTCTACTCAGCCTAACTAGCTCCACCTGTCCCTGCTCTGCTCGGCTCTAATTACTCTGCCAGCTGCGCTGCATTACCCACTAACCTCTCCCCAGTATTTAAGGCCCTGTCTTTCAGCTCTCCGGTGTCAGATCGTCTGCAAAGCTCACACCCGGAACCTGTTTGCTCGCGCTTCTGGCTCACCCTGGTTTTGTGACCCCCGGGACCTGCCTGTTTATTGGATACTCTTCTGCCTTAGGAGATCCAGACCTGCTTCTGCCATTACGACTCCTGACTACTCTTCAATCCCGGTAACTCTGACCAGCCTTCTGCCTTGCTACTACGTATTTTGGATTCCCTTGAACTGTACTGCTGCCTGGTTTCATTCCGCCCTGTTGTGTCTGTGTCTCCCCCAGGACTTCTGGACCACCCACCACCGGCTTCATAGGACGCATCGCTGCCACTGGGGGCACAGACCCAGCGCATTGGACGGGATCCCTGTTACCCTGGAGCCTTCATTCACTCCCTACTTCCCTTTTCCCTTAAGTTTAATAAACTTTCTGGTGTGACGCAATTGTGGTCCTCTGGTCGTCTGTCTGAATCGTGACATCGCTGGTAACAAATTTACAGTTTACAGTTGGACCCCTCATGTCAATAGAGTTATGCAATGATTTGAAATGTGTTGTATTACAGGGCATCATGCACTGGAGTTTGGCACCAGTAAATTGTCAGAAAGATGTTTGTGATACAGATTAGACTGCCGTTAAATTGCTTTTAGAGTAAAGCCTGATAGGTTTAGGAGCAGTGATCCATCTCCCAGAGCATTACACAAAGGGCTCAGCCACAGAGAGGAACTTTAATTAGACTGAAATGGCTGTCTTCTCTAACTATATCACCACCAATCTTCTCATAGGACAAACACAGCTCTGCGTTTTGCAGAGCATCACAATACTACTCACAGAAACAGAGAATGCACATTATGAGCATCACAATACTACTCACAGAGACAGAGAATGCATGTTATGAGCATCACATCGTTTATTCAGCGGGGGGAAATGGAGGCTGATAAAGCAGGCTGGCTGACATCGGCCGGTCAGAGCAAGAGGATAAAACTGCTGCATTGTAATGTCTAATCAATGCTAGTCATTTCAGCTCAGGTAGATGGCTGTTTGAGTATGTGGCACACAGGGAACTGAGTAGCGGAAAATATGAGGTCTGCCCGCCACCCTCAATTCCATCAGTTAATCCACTCAAATAGGATTTTCTCTCCCTCATGTTTGTGAGATTTTCATAATAAATGTGAGAAACGTGTTCCTCCACAACAGGAGACGGCCAGGGCCATGGGCTCTCAGTACCTCGATTATGCATTCACATTCATACAAATCCTCATGGGGGTTGTGGTTCAATAGAAATCTGGTTAAAATGGATGCATTCCAACTCAATTGAATTTAAATCAATTTTTCTAAACAAAAAATAGATGAATTGATTCAAACTTTACTTTGTGTGTGGCCGAGATGATTGAGAGGGAAAGTTTATTTATTAGAAGTAACCCGGGGTCCATCAACAAAACAGTAATCAATATAGGGCCCAACAGACTGGCAATAGACCTGTGTATTAGACACTGTGCTTTGTTACATCCAGCACCCACGTCTCCCAACAGCTGCCGTTGTAATTTACATTTCCTTATTCCAGTCCACACATTACTGGACTGCTCCCTTGTCAAATAGCCACATTAATTCAAGGAAACATGTTGGGCAATCAGGGCATGGGCATAGCTTCTTCTGGGCAATAAAAGGGGTGTCACTGGCTAGCTAATACCTCCAGCAGGTCATTTACACTCTAATTACACCAAGTTGGGGAACACAACAGCTAATCATTCATAATAAAATCCAACATAAATAAAATAGGAAAAATGCAATTACCTAAAGGTTGGCAGCTGTTTAATTGAGAGTGTGTGGTAATTATTATGTGTACTATGTACAACACTGTGTAGGCTAGGTCGTACTGACACATGGCTCATAATCAGTTATACCAACATTAAATCATGCAATAACAATATAATAACAATAGTACGATACAAAACACAAGGCTTATATGCAGAGCAGAGAACACCTAATGTTGTTGAATCCAGAGTTGATGACAGAGAGAGGAACAGAAGTGTCACAGGCCTCATTAGAGGCTGGCATAGAGCCTTGCCCATGGCATGGTGGCACTCACAGGCTCAGACTGATTAGAAGAGCTCTATCTTCATAAAAACCAAGGCCATCAACAGCCCCTGCCAGAGCAGGTGGAGACAGTATGGTGGGACGTGATGTCCATCAGCACATCTGTTTTGTGTCCCTGAGCCTGAACATGAATGGTACCTTTCTACAGGAAACAGAGCTGGTTTGCAGCTAGCGCAGCCTTGTGTGGTGATGTCATCCTTCCTGTGGCTTAAGTCAGCTAAACTGTCTTCACTGGAACAATTCGTTTTACATAGAATGAACTAACTGTTGGTGGGACCATGGACTTTAATCTAGGCTTGGGCTGGTCTATATGTTACTTACACAAAGTGTGCCTGTACCAAACAGAGTGATTTAAATGTTCAAAGATACAATCCTTTGGAAAAGTGAAAATTGGGGATGAATTAATTGACAGAATATGGAAATAAATGCTCACAAAATGTGTTTGTGTGCTTACGCACTTGAAATGTATATTCATGACTTAATTTTAAATGTGATGGCACTTAAATGTTACCACTTCAGATGTAGCCATTTATATGAACCTTTAAGATACCTTTAAATGAGCTTTTCAACGAGGCTGAGCGATTGCTCACCATTGATTGATTAGTGGGACGCCGTACAAGCTGGTCAACAAGCCAACTCAATCATTTAAAATGTTGTCTCTGAGAAAGCAGAGTTTGATCATGCTCGAAGAGGATGGCGAAAATGAACAGAGAACAGATTCCTATCCTGAGGAGATTTGGCTCAATTAGCATGTTGATTAGCTAAATTAGAATAACCCATTAGAAACCTATTATTCCTTTTTTTTCTTGAAATTAGAAAAAGTTAAAACAATCATTGGATAATCAATAGCCTAGCAGACACAAATAATCTAATCCATGGAATGTGTGTGGGTGAGGACCAACAGGGTTTTACAAGAAGTATAGGGCAGATTCAGACAAACCCAACTCAAGGAGAATGTGCTTGTCTGTTGTCTGTCTGTTGTCTGTCTGGAGTCGTCAAACAGAGAGAGAGCTTCCTTAACAGAGGATTCTAATCTAGCTGTGAGGCATGCAGTCATATATCACCTTCTGATGGAAATTAAATAAAATCTGCTTCACTAGTGCCAATCAATCATGGCTAACACGCAAGCCTGGAATGTTAAAATGCAAGGGGGGCTTTGGTGCATTAATTCCCACTGGGGATTTACAACCAGGGGTGACTGGTGACTGGTGGCTGCTATGTACGACATGACAGGGTAGAGATAAAATAAAATAAAATTGTATTGGTCACATATGCCGAATACAACAGGTGTAGACCTTACCATGAAATGCTTACTTACAAGCACTTAACCAACAATGCAGTTCAAGAAATAGAGTTAAGAAAATATTTACTAAATAAACTAAAGTAAAAAATAAAATAAAAAGTAACACAATAAAATAACAATACCGAGGATATATACAGGGGTTACCGGTACCGAGCCAATGTGTGGGGGTACAGGTTAGTCGATGTAATTTGTACATATAGGTAGGGGTAAAGTGACTATGCATAGATAACAGTCTATGACTTGGGTGACTGGAGTCTTAAACAATTTTTTGGGCCTTCCTCTGACACCGCCTAGTATATAGGTCCTGGATGGCAGGAAGCTTGGCCCCAGTGATGTACTGGGCCGTACGCACTACCCTCTGTAGCGCCTTACGGTCGGATGCCGAGCAGTTGCCATACCAGGCGGTGATGCAACCGGTCAGGATGCTCTCGACGGTGCAGCTGTATAACGTTTTGAGGATCTGGGGACCCATGACAAATCTTTTCAGTCTCCTGATGGGGAAAAGGTGTTGTTGTGCCCTCTTCGCGACTGTCTTGGTGTGTTTGGACCATGATAGTTTGTTGGTGATGTGGACACCAAGGAACTTGAAACTCTCAACCCGCTCCACTACAGCCCCACCGATGTGAATGGGGGCGTGTTCGGCCCTCCTTTTCCTGTAGTCCACGATCATCTCCTTTGTCTTGCTCACGTTAAGCGAGAGGTTGTTGTCCTGGCACCACACTGCCAGGTCTCTGACCTCCTCCCTATAGACTGTCTCATCATTGTGGGTGATCAGGACTACCAATGTCGTGTCGTCAGCAAACTTAATGATGGTGTTGGAGACAGATGTAGCCATTTATATGAACCTTTAAGATACCTTTAAATAAGCTTTTCAACAAGGCTGAGAGATTGCTCACCGTTGATTGATTAGTGGGACGCCGTACAAGCTGGTCAACAAGCCAACTCAATCATTTAAAATGTTGTCTCTGAGAAAGCAGAGTTTGATCATGCTCGAAGAGGATGGCGAAAATGAACAGAGAACAGATTCCTATCCTGAGGAGATTTGTCTCAATTAGCATGTTGATTAGCTAAATTAGAATAATCCATTAGAAACCTATTATTCCTTTTTTTTCTTGAAATTAGAAAAAGTTAAAACAATCATTGGATAATCAATAGCCTAGCAGACACAAATAATCTAGTCCATGGAATGTGTGTGGGTGAGGACCAACAGGGTTTTACAAGAAGTATAGGGCAGATTGTTGTAGAAATATTTGACTCAAAAGTAGTCAACTCAAAAATACCTCTCAAGAGACTTGTGAATCCAAAAATTAGGCTTTATTATTGCGTAACAAAGCCGAGGTGCTCCATGGAACATCTGGCTCTCCTTGGCTCAAAGATCTCCTTTTATACAAATACAAGTGCACAATCATGCTTACATAGCATATACAGTTACTCCCCTTAGGGCAAATGATTAACTTATTTTAGTGCCACTCTACCCTTATCTTTCAACGTCCAGATGTCACATGTGGTTTACTCCAAAAGGCCATGGGCGCTTTTCCATATGAGGCCTCTTTCCCTTATCTCATTATATTGGTGGCGTGGCTCAGACACTTTCTTAAAAAATAATATACATACATTCATTAAAGCACGGTTATACACTGCATTGATTATATTCCTTATTTAGACATGCATCTGGATTATAATATATCAATCATGTTTACTATATTTTACCTTTGACATTTCCCAACATTTGCCTTATAAAATATCTCTATAAGATTCAGACAAACCCAACTCAAGGAGAATGTGCTTGTCTGTTGTCTGTCTGTTGTCTGTCTGCAGTCGTCAAACAGAGAGAGAGCTTCCTTAACAGAGGATTCTAATCTAGCTGTGAGGCATGCAGCCATATATCACCTTCTGATGGAAATTAAATAAAATCTGCTTCACTAGTGCCAATCAATCATGGCTAACACGCAAGCCTGGAATGTTAAAATGCAAGGGGGGCTTTGGAGCATTCATTCCCACTGGGGATTTACAACCAGGGGTGACTGGTGACTGGTGACTGGTGGCTGCTATGTACGACATTACAGGGTAGAGATAAAATCTAATCAAATAAAATTGTATTGGTCACATATGCCGAATACAACAGGTGTAGACCTTACCATGAAATGCTTACTTACAAGCACTTAACCAACAATGCAGTTCAAGAAATAGAGTTAAGAAAATATTTACTAAATAAACTAAAGTAAAAAATAAAATAAAAAGTAACACAATAAAATAACAATATTGAGGATATATACAGGGGTTACCGGTACCGAGTCAATGTGTGGGGGTACAGGTTAGTCAACGTAATTTGTACATATAGGTAGGGGTAAAGTGACTATGCATAGATAACAGTCTATGACTTGGGTGACTGGAGTCTTTGACAATTTTTTGGGCCTTCCTCTGACACCGCCTAGTATATAGGTCCTGGATGGCAGGAAGCTTGGCCCCAGTGATGTACTGGGCCGTACGCACTACCCTCTGTAGCGCCTTACGGTCGGATGCCGAGCAGTTGCCATACCAAGCGGTGATGCAACCGGTCAGGATGTTCTCGACAGTGCACCTATATAACTTTTTGAGGATCTGGGGACCCATGACAAATCTTTTCAGTCTCCTGAGGGGGAAAAGGTGTTGTTGTGCCCTCTTCACGACTGTCTTGGTGTGTTTGGACCATGATAGTTTGTTGGTGATGTGGACACCAAGGAACTTGAAACTCTCAACCCGCTCCACTACAGCCCCACCGATGTGAATGGGGCCGTGTTCGGCCCTCCTTTTCCTGTAGTCCACGATCATCTCCTTTGTCTTGCTCACGTTGAAGGAGAGGTTGTTGTCCTGGCACCACACTGCCAGGTCTCTGACCTCCTCCCTATAGGCTATCTCATCGTTGTGGGTGATCAGGACTACCAATGTCATGTCGTCAGCAAACTTAATGATGGTGTTGGAGTCGTGCTTGGCCACACAGTCGTGGGTGAACATGGAAAACAGGAGGGGACTAAGCATGCACCCCTGAGGGGCCCCCGTGTTTAGGATCAGCATGGCAGATGTGTTGTTGCCTACCCTTACCACCTAGGGGCGGCCCGTCAGGAAGTCCAGGATCCAGTTGCAGAGGGAGGTGTTTAGTCCCAGGATCCTTACCTTAGTGATGAGCTTTGTGAGCACTATGGTGTGGAACGCTGAGCTGTAGTCAATGAACAGCATTCTCACATAGGTGTTCCTTTTGTCCAGGTGGGAAAGGGCAGTGTGGATTGCGATTGAGATTGCGTCATCTGTGGATCTGTTGGGACGGTATGCGAATTGGAGTGGGTCTAGGGTTTCCAGGATGATGGTGTTAATGTGAGCCATGACCAGCCTTTCAAAGTACTTCATGGCTACCGACGTGAGTGCTACGGGGCAGGTTACCTTCGCTTTCTTGGGCACAGGGACTATGGTGGTCTGCTTGAAACATGTAGGTATTACAGACTTGGTCAGGGAGAGGTTGAAAATGTCAGTGAAGACACTTGCCAGTTGGTCCTGGTAATCCATCTGGCCCCGCGGCCTTGTGAATGTTGACCTGTTTAAAGGTCTTGCTCACATCGGCTACAGAGAGCGTGATCACACAGTCTTCCGGAACAGCTGGTGCTCTCATGCATGCTTCAGTGTTGGCTACCTCAAAGCGAGCATAAAATACGTTTAGCTCATCTTGTAGGCTCGCGTCACTGGGCAGCTCGCGGCTGGGTTTCCCGTTGTAGTCCGTAATAGTTTGCAAGCCCTGCCACATCCGATGAGCGTCAGAACCGGTGTAGTAGGATTCAATCTTAGTCCTGTATTGATGCTTTGCCTGTTTGATGGTTCATCTGAGGGCATAGAGGGATTTCTGATAAGCGTCCGGATTAGTGTCCCGCTCCTTGAAAGCGGCAGCTCTAGCCTTTAGCTCAGTGCGGATGTTTCCTGTAATCCATGGCTTTAGGTTGGGATATATCCGTACGGTCACTGTGGGGACGACGTCGTCGACGAACTTATTGATGAAGCCGGTGACTGAGGTGGTATATTCCTCAATGCCATTGAATGAATCCCGGAACATATTCCAGCCTGTGCTAGCAAAACAGTCCTGTAGCTTAGCATCCGCGTCATCTGACCACTTCCGTATTGAGCGAGTCACTGGTACTTCCTGCTTTAGTTGTTGCTTGTAAGCAGGAATCAGGAGGATAAAATTATGGTCAGATTTGCCAAATGGAGTGCGAGGGAGAGCTTTGTATGCGTCTCTGTGTGTGGAGTAATGGTGGTCTGGATTTTTTTTCCCTCTGGTTGCACATGTGACATGCTGGTAGAAATGCCTGCATTAAAGTCCCCGGCCACTAGGAGCGCCGCTTCTGGATGAGCATTTTCTTGTTTGCTTATGTCCTTATACAGCTTGTTGAGTGCCAGCATCGGTTTGTGGTGGTAGATAGACGGCTACGAAAAATATAGATGGTCTACAGTTTATCATGAGGTACTCTACCTCAGGCGAGCAATACTCGAGACTTCTTTAATATTAGACATCGTCGCGCACCAGCTGATATTGACAAATAGACACACACCACCACCCTTCGTCAGACGTACAGTGAGGGAAAAAAGTATTTGATCCCCTGCTGATTTTGTACGTTTGCCCACTGACAAAGAAATGATCAGTCTATAATTTTAATGGTAGGTTTATTTGAACAGTGAGAGACAGAATAACAACAAAGAAATCCAGAAAAACGCATGTCAAAAATGTTATAAATTGATTTGCATTTTAATGAGGGAAATAAGTATTTGACCCCCTCTCAATCAGAAAGATTTCTGGCTCCCAGGTGTCTTTTATACAGGGGAGTGCTCCTAATCTCAGCTTGTTACCTGTATAAAAGACACCTGTCCACAGAAGCAATCAATCAATCAGATTCCAAACTCTCCACCATGGCCAAGACCAAAGAGCTCTCCAAGGATGTCAGGGACAATATTGTAGACCTACACAAGGCTGGAATGGGCTACAAGACCATCGCCAAGTAGCTTGGTGAGAAGGTGACAACAGTTGGTGTGATTATTCGCAAATGGAAGAAACACAAAATCTGAACTGTCAATCTCCCTCGGCCTGGGGCTCCATGCAAGATCTCACCTCCTGGAGTTGCAATGATCATGAGAACGGTGAGGAATCAGCTCAGAACTACACGGGAGGATCTTGTCAATGATCTCAAGGCAGCTGGGACCATAGTCACCAAGAAAACAATTGGTAACACACTACGCCGTGAAGGACTGAAATCCTGCAGCGCCCGCAAGGTCCCCCTGCTCAAGAAAGCACATATACAGGGCCGTCTGAAGTTTGCCAATGAACATCTGAATGATTCAGAGGAGAACTGGGTGAAAGTGTTGTGGTCAGATGAGACCAAAATGGAGCTCTTTGGCATCAACTCAACTCGCCGTGTTTGGAGGAGGAGGAATGCTGCCTATGACCCCAAGAACACCATCCCCACCGTCAAACATGGAGGTGGAAACATTATGCTTTGGGGGTGTTTTTCTGCTAAGGGGACAGGACAACTTCACCGCATCAAAGGACGATGGACGGGGCCATGTACCGTCAAATCTTGGGTGAGAACCTCCTTCCCTCAGCCAGGGCATTGAAAATGGGTCGTGGATGGGTATTCCAGCATGACAATGACCCAAAACACACGGCCAAGGCAACAGAGGAGTGGCTCAAGAAGAAGCACATTAAGGTCCTGGAGTGGCCTAGCCAGTCTCCAGACCTTAATCCCATAGAAAATCTGTGGAGGGAGCTGAAGGTTTGAGTTGCCAAACGTCAGCCTCGAAACCTTAATGACTTGGAGAAGATCTGCAAAGAGGAGTGGGACAAAATCCCTCCTGAGATGTGTGCAAACCTGGTGGCCAACTACAAGAAACGTCTGACCTCTGTGATTGCCAACAAGGGTTTTGTCACCAAGTACTAAGTCATGTTTTGCAGAGGGGTCAAATACATATTTCCCTCATTAAAATCAATTTATAACATTTTTGACATGCTTTTTTCTGGATTTTTCTGTTGTTATTCTGTCTCTCACTGTTCAAATAAACCTACCATTAAAATTATAGACTGATCATGTCTTTGTCAGTGGGCAAACGTACAAAATCAGCAGGGGATCAAATACTTTTTTCCCTCACTGTAGCTGTTCTGTCCTGCCGATGAACGGGAAAACCCAGCCAACTGAATATTATCCGTGTCGTCGAGCCACGACTTGGTGAAACATAAGATATTACAGTTTTTAACATCCCGTCGGTAGGATAATCTTGAGCGGAGATCATCCAGTTTATTTTCCAGTGATTGCACGTTGGCCAATAGAACGGATGGTAGAGGCGGGTTTCCCACTCGCCGACGAATCCTCATTTGAATTTGTCTCCCGAGTGGCGCAGTGGTCTAAGGCACTGCATCGCAGTGCTAGCTGTGCCACTAGAGATCCTGGTTCAAATCCAGGCTCTGGTGTAGCCGGCCGTGACCGGGAGACCCATGGGCCAGTGCACAATTGGCCCAGGGTAGGGGAGGGAATGGCCGGCAGGGATGTAGCTCAGTTGGTAGAGCATGGCGTTTGCAACGCCAGGGTTGTGGGTTCGATTCCTACGGGGGGCCAGTATGAAAAATAATGTATGCACTAACTGTAAGTCGCTCTGGATAAGAGCGTCTGCTAAATGACTTGTTTAAAAAAAATCTGTACTATATTACATGTGATCTTTGACAATGCCATGTTCTAATATGATTCACAAGGGGAATAGCAGGGAACAGTCATGTATCAAATGTTTAACCACAACACACTTGCAGCAAAGCCCAATAGACGGAGACATGACGTATCAGACAACATCATACTGTAGTAGTCCCAGGTAGACAAGACAGCATTCAGACTGTCTGTCCAGCCGTCTCGCTTCACACACCTATCACTGGGGACCGAATCCTAACTTGAGATTTATGTCTGTAACCCACATTTTTTTATTACATCTTAAATCTCCCATTGACATTAATGCATAATTTATGCATAAGTTTACATGTATCTTAAGTTAGGATTGGGTCCAGAGTCTCTTTGCTTCAGTGGTCCGGAGAGGTGTTGGGAAACAGGGCGAGCAGCAGTAGCAGACCTCGTTTCTCAAAGCAGGAAGGGGAGCCTGAGGCCCATCCCTAAAGTAGAGCAACCTTTTTCTCTCTTCCTTTCTTCACATCCTAAACCTACTTGTGTCCCTCTCTACCTTGTTGCTATGCATCCTGGGGCCAGTGACACAGATACAGTATGAACTGTCTAGACAGGGCTAAATAGGCTGGGATGGTATTCAGAGGATCTGTATGGGAGTCTGCAATCTGAGTAAGGATGCATGAATACATAACAAAATCACTTAATATATTTTTTGTCCTGGTTTTCTTCAAGTCAAAGGCATATAATAAACATTGTTTATGGCGCATAATAATTTACTAGATAATTTAGCATGAGAATTACAGAATACAACACAATTCAGACAGTAACAAATGAATTTGTGCTCACTTTAGTGTTACAATGTAATATAAATGCATTCAAAATGGATGCAATAAAACTCAAATGTACAAAATTATTGTAATGCAGTGCTATCTGTTACTGCCTTTGGATCTCCTCTATCATTGTGAGGAAGGACAAATGACTACGGCGGTGTACGTCTGTCTGTTCCTCGGCCCTGCGCAGGGTCCCTGTGACGTCAGCACATGGGACGAGCACATGACGACAGTGCCAGGGTACATCACGCTGGGAGTTGAGGGCGGACATATGCCGCAGCAAAGATCCATGTCCAGAAGTCACTCACCATTGGAGAGAGAGAGAGAGAGAGAGAGAGAGAGAGAGAGAGAGAGAGAGAGAGAGAGAGAGAGAGAGAGAGAGAGAGAGAGAGAGAGAGAGAGAGAGCAGGATGCCATGTGCTCCTCTTGCACAAAGGGAGGAAGAGAGAGAAAGAGAGAGGAAACAAGAGAGAGAACGAGGCAGAGCACGTCTGCCTTTATCTCTCCACCGGCCCTTCTGGAATGGCTACTCGCCGCCGGTCTCCCTCCCTCAGATTTATTTTGCAACTTCTGAATCAATTACAACACAGTACAGACTCCCTGCTCTAATCTCTCAAGCCCCTAGCACCACAATTCCAGGTGCCCTTGCAGTTGCAGCTTTGTGTTTTATTGCAAAGCCTCATTTCTTTCCCCTTGTTTTTCTTAAACCATTCCATCTCCATTCCACTCTATCAATAATTAGTGACAGCGATTTGTTTCTGTGAGAGTCCTTCAAATGCCCACCATTGGTCCAGATAACATTTTTGTTTTCAGTGGCCTAAACTTTGTGTGTGTAGAGAGCATTGTATTCTGAAAAGAAAATATGTTGTATTGGGGTTCTTGACCACTGACCTGTGGTCCTATAAAAGCATCTGTGCAGTGATATATATGGCTTTTATCTCTCATCTGACCCCGATCCAACCCATTTGTAAAGCATTCAGTTGCTAATCTGTTACCCACAAAGCCACAAAGCACTCAAGCAAAGAGCCAGTTGGCTAATATAAAACATACAATTAGGGAGAAGAGATGAGATGTGTGTTTTTGTTACAGTATATAAAGACATATCACTCTATCTTGTTGTTTGTAAACAGACCACTGGCCAGACTCGAGAGCTTGGGACTAAGGTTCTATCTGCATTTTTGTAAAAAAAAAAAAAAGTTATAGACATAGCCTTGTTCTGTTCAATGTTCTCTACCTATATAGTACTCTAAATATCCCAATTAATGTTGATAAATTCAAAAAAATACAATATATAAAATTGCTGACACCATTCAAACCAATGAGGGTCCGGAACTTTAAAGCCAATTATCTCAGAATCATCTTTTTGCAGATAGAACCTTATAGTCCTAAACTCTCGCAGTGCCAGTGGAGGCTAAGCTGTTAACTAGATGACGTTAAATCTTCTTTATGAAATGTACACACTTACAGTACAGAGGCACAATGGGACTTCAATCTATAGTCACAACCCTTTCATGGAAACAACAATACTGTATACTAATCACCATCAACATAAAGAAACAAACATCTGGCAAAATCTGCCCTACACCTATAGGAGATTTAGTTTCATATTCAGCACGTAGTATTGGTAACAGACACCTGTTTCCAACCAGATTCCCTTAAATCCCCTCAAGCGATTTGATTCAGACACTATTGTCCATGTCCGACAGTATGTATCATCAGATATGGGGTTGTGTCCTGATGCATAATGGTTAAGAGCTTTAGCATGCTGGGTTGGGCTGTAGCTGAGCCTGTGGCAGTCCGCTGTCCATGCTCAGGGCTCATTTGGACTACAGTACAGTAGCTAACTGTCTCCACAATCCCAATTGAGTGGTCGCTACCACACTTAGCTGGGGGCTTTTCTCTAGATAGACCCTTAGGTTTTTTGGGGCTGAGAGTCACAGTGTGATCGTGTACACATACTAGACACAGTCAAACACAGGCACACACAGGCACATACACACACGAACACACACACACACATGCTAAGGAGCAAATTGATTTTACACTCTGCCAGATGAATACTCGTGGCATACAAGTGGTGAAAAAAGGCTGCATGCACAGAAAGAAGACAATAACTTTGCTGCGGGACACTGAGAGGAGTTAGAAAATGCCATCTTCAAAACCTGCTCAGTTACCAACCTGCATAACACCCTTGCTCTTGCTAAACCGATGTTGCAAGATGTTTTATTGTCCCTTCTACTGTATCATATCTACCTCCAAGGTAATGTAGGAGGATGTCTTTTGTATATGGAAAAGGGTAAAACACAAATAGCTAAATGTTCAATGTTACTAATTGAAATAGAAACAGAGAGGATGTGATATTCAGAGCGATGAGAACCGTCAGTGGAGACACTCAGAGGAATAGACCAATATGATGACTGACATCAGGAGACACACAGATAGTTCTAACCTACTTTAGACTTCTCTGAAGGACAACAAGGAGACAGAATGAAACAGCAGAACAAGAGGACAGAGTAGTCCTAGTCTCTGGATACCTGGCTTTCTGTAACCCCAAACCTCAACAAGCTTGATGACCATGACAGAGACAGAGCACAGTCCCCTAGAGAGGGAAAGGGACAGGTAAGGTCCAGCTTGAGTGAAGCAGTGACTTCTGGGTACTGCTCTGATAGCATCAAGGAAAAATGGCATACAGTGCCTTCAGAAAGTATTCACACCCCTTGATTTTTTTCCAGATTTTATTGTTTTACAAAGTGGATTTACACAAAATATTCTGTAATGTCAAAGTGGAAGAAAAATTTGAACATTTGTAAAACAAAAAACAAAAAACCTTGAATATATCCTGATTAGATAGGTATGTTAGAATCACCTTTGGCAGCGATTACAGCTGTGAGTCTTTCTGGGTAAGTCTCTAAGAGCTTTCCACACCTGGATTGTGCAACATTTGACATTATTATTTTCAAAATGCTTCAAGCTCTGTCAAGTTGGTTGTTGATCATTGCTAGACAACCATTTTCAGGGCTTGCCATAGATCTTCAAGTAGATTTAAGTCAAAACTGTAACTCGGCCACTCAGGAACATTCACTGCCTTCTTGGTAAGCAACTCCAGTGTAGATTTGGCCTTGTGTTTTAGGTTATTGTCCTGCTGAAAGGTGAATTCATCTCCCAGTGTCTGGTGGAAAGCAAACTGAACCAGGTTTTCCTCTAGGATTTTGCCTGTGCTTAGCTCCATTCCGTTTCTTTTTTATCCTGAAAAACTCCCAAGTCCTTAACTATTACAAGCATACCCATTACATGATGCAGCCACCACTATGCTTGAAAATATGGAGAGTGGTACTCAGTAATGTGTTGTATTGGATTTGCCCCAAACACAACACTTTGTATTCAGGTTTTTGAAGTATTATTTTAGTGCCTTGTTGCAAACAGGATGCATGTTTTGGAATAGTTTTATTCTGTACAGGCTTCCTTCTTTTCACTTTGTCAATTAGTTTAGTATTGTGGAGAAACTAAAATTACTAAAACTTAAAGTTTTCTCCTATCACAGCCATTAAACTCTATAACTGTTTTTCTTTCCTTCTTTCTGTTCTTTCCAAAACACTTGAGCGTGCTGTCTCTGATCAACTTTCTCATTATCTCTCTCAGAACGATCTTCTTGACCCTAACTAGTCAGGCTTCAAGACAGGTCACTCAACCGAGACTGCTCTTCTCTGTGTCAGGAAGACTCTCCGCACTGTCAAAACTGACTCTCTCTCCTCTGTTCTCATCCTCCTAGATCTAATAGCTGCCATCGACACCGTGAACCATCAGATCTTCCTCTCCACCCTCTCAGGGCTGGGCGTCTCAGGCTCTGCACACTCTTGGATTGCATCCTTCCTGGCAGGCTGCTCCTACCAGGTGACGTGGAGAGGATCTGTGTCTGCACCACTTACTCTCACTACTGGTGTCCCCCAGGGCTCAGTTCTAGGCCCTCTCCTCTTCTCTCTATACACCAAGTCACTCGGCTCCGTCATATCCTCACATGGTCTCTCCTATCATTGCTATGCAGATGACACTCAACTACTTTTCTCCTTCCCCCCTTCTGACACCCAGGTGTCGACACGCATCTCTGCGTGCCTGGCAGATATCTCAACTTGGACGTCAGCCCACCACCTCAAGCTTAACCTCGACCAGACGGAGCTGCTCTTCCTTCTGGGGAAGGCCTGCCCGTTCAAAGACCTCTCCATCACGGTTGACAACTCTAGTGTCGCCCTCCCAGTGCAAAGAACCTTGGTGTGACCCTGGACAACACCCTGCCGTTCTCTGCAAACATCAAAGCAGTGACTCGCTCCAACATCCGTAGAATATGACCCTACCTCACGCAGGAAGCGCCGCAGGTCCTAATCCAGGCACTTGTCCTCTCCCGTCTGGACTACTTCAACTCGCTGTTGGCTGGGCTCCCCGCTTTTGCCATCAAACCCCTGCAACTTATCCAGAACGCTGCAGCCCACCTGGTTTTCAACCTCCTCAAGTTCTCTCATGTCACCCCGCTCCTCCACATACTCCACTGGCTTCCAGTCGAAGCTCTCATCCACTACAAGACCATGGTGCTTACCAACGGAACAGCAAGGGGAACTGCAACGCCCTACCTTCAGGCTATGCTAAAACCTTACACCCTAACCCTACATCCTTCCTCTGAGTTAGGAAGGATGCCTGTATCTTTGTAGTGACTGGGTGTATTGATACACCATCCAAAGTGTAATTAATAATTAATAACTACCAATAGGTGCCCTTCTTTGTGAGGCATTGGAAAACCTTCCTGGTCTTTGTGGTTGAATCTGTGTTTGAAATTCACTGCTCGACTGAGAGACCTTACAGATAATTGTATGTGTGAGGTACAGAGATGAGGTAGTCATTCAAAAATCATGTTATACACTATTATTGCTGTCACAAGAATTTTGTTATCTCAATGGTTGAAGTCAACTTTTTCATAAATCTCTGAATAATTCCCAAAAGGTTGTAAATCTCTTAGTTTAAATAAATTAAACAAAGACTCAATCCTGCAATGGTCAGCATATTTATTCATGAGAGCGCTCTGAAACAAAATGGTCGTACAATATTTTTATACGCACACGTCAGAGGGAAAATCCCACCCCTCTTTAGGCGGGCTGTAGTTTTCCACTGGAAAACTGCTCTCCTGACCATCAGGTCACACACACACACACACACACACACACACACACACACACACACACACACACACACACACACACACACACACACACACACACACACACACACACACACACACACACACACACACACACTACACACACACACACACACACACATACACACACACACATGCACTCTTCCAAGCCTAATGGTTTCTCTCCTCCCTAAATTGGGAGGCCTCTTTATCTTGGTTTCTCAGTTGTCTGTAGACAGTTCTACTTGTCCTTTGTTATCTGGTCTAACTTCTACTCACATTGCTAAATAGTAACACAATGTCATAATCTTTACTGGTCCTACACACACACACATTATTAGATTATAGTCTCAGGATTCTAACACATTTAATAAAGTGGAGTGTAATAATTAGTCATTAACAAATTATTCTATCAATTGCACACAGAGTGAATCCATGCAATTTATTATGTGACTTGTTAAGCACATTTCTACTCCTGAACCTATTGAGGCTTGCCATAACAAAGGGGTTGAATACTTATTGGCTCAAGACATTTCAACTTTTCTTTTTTTATTAATTTGTAAACATTTCGAAAAACATAATTCCACTTTGACATTATGGGGTATTGTGTGTAGGCCAGTGACAAAAAAAATCTCAATTTAATCCATTTTTAATTCAGGCTGTAACACAACAAAATGTGGAAAACGTCAAAGGGTGTGAATACTTTCTGAAGGCACTATATGTGTAAATGGCATATAAATGACATAATATCAAGGAACTGAGCCTCACCACAATTATTCTGACTTAGGAGGGACAAAAGTAAAAAATGTATCATCAAATCTACTTTATAGATTTATTTGGGGTGATGAAGAAAATGATAAGCTATTTATTGATTATAAAGTTGCCGTTTATACAACTTCATTTAAAAAGTGAAAGTCTTAATGATCAGCCCAGATATGCAGCCAGTGAAACAGTAAAATCTCTGTAATTTCTGTACGTTTTTATTACACTTTGTTTATCATTACAATTCACTGGGGGTGCATATGATTTACGATACTATTTGTTTTACAAAGCAATTATGGTGCAATGATTTCTATGAGCAGCGTGCATAATTCAAAACCAATAAACAATCATTAACTTCTCTTAGAGTCAAGACATATCAATGGCATCCACCCTGTAAATGTACTGTATGGGTCATAAGCAGTCTTAAAAACAATGATGGATTCTGTTATTTTCTAGTAAGAAACACAAAAATAAAACCCTGCCCTATGTAAGCCCATAGCTTTCCCAGGTTGCAGAAACATGTTGATGCCAAGACCATTACTGATATAAATATTTCAACAAGATTGATGGAAAAAACGTATATTATTCTGTTCCCTGAACATACTAAAAGAAGACACACACTTACAAACACACACAGGCAAGAACCAGCTCTGATCTTCCTCAAAATACCTGGATCACTTTAGTTAACACAACACAGAATTTTCATACTCCTCTCTCCAAGGTCAAAGAGGAGAGACATCTTGAGAACGGGGAGAGATGAAAAGAGAAAACAGAGGCTGGGCTCAGTGATAGTGCCATCCTTCTGCATTTGCAAGACAAAAGTATGGATGAGGGCCAGCGTTGCTGTGGCAAGTGGGAGACACATGGGTTAAAGTGATGAATGGTGCCTGGGCTCCAGGTAGAGCAACACCAAACACAATAACTTACTGTACAGTACTGCCTCTCAGCCCAGAGACTACACACCACTTCTGGGTGGTCTACTGTAATTATTTTATTTTTTACATATAACTGGCTGAATTACATAAACCGCAATCATATAGTTGCCACTAAGTAGGCTATTAAGAAAGTCATTGCATTAGATCATTAGAAAGTTTTAATTTTGCTTGTTAGATAAATTGAGCAAATTGATTGAGCTGAAATTGACTATCCATTAAGGGCTGTTATCTGTGCTCACTCTGCTGTCTGTGTCTCTCTGCAGGGCGATGGCTCCACGTTCCTCCAGCTGGGCTCCTCCATCGAGCAGCAGATCAACGGCATGTTCAAGGTGATGGAGGAGTACAACTGGGACAGCTTCGTGGTCATCACCAGCCTGTACCCGGGCTATGAGGTCTACGTGGACTATGTCAAGACCTTCACCGACACCAGCTACTTCATGTGGGAACTGCAGGACGTGCTGACCTTCGACATGTCTGCTGACGGCATGAACGACATCCGGGCACGGCGCCTGCTGCAGCAGATCGACGCCCAGGTGCTGCTGGTATACTGCTCCCATGAGGAGGCCCAGTACCTGTTCAGTATGGCCAGAGAGGCCGGCCTGCTGGGGCCTGGCTACATCTGGATCCTCCCCAGCCTTGCCGTGGGGAACCCAGACATGCCCCCACCAAACAGCTTCCCTGTGGGCCTCATCAGCATCATCACTGACCGCTGGCGGATGAGCCTGAGGAAGAGGGTGCGGGACGGGGTGGCCATCGTGGTCAAAGGGGTGCAGAGCTTCCGCAAACAGAGGGGCTTCATCCCCGAGGGCCATAACGACTGCCACAGCCCTGTTAGGGCATCTTCTAATGATACACTATTCAGGTGTGTGGAGGTGGGGGGGGTGGAAGGGGGGCATACTGACATACTGTAGGTTCAAGATTGTTCATTGCAATAAGAAAAGCCAACCAAAATGGAGAGATTAAGTGATAACTGTAGCAGATAGAGAAGGACTGACTTGAAACAGAGAGAGAGAGTTGGCAACATCAGTCAACAGTTGCTCAACAGTCATTTAGCTGTGGCTTTCCATCTGCTTAATGTTGTGGTGGCGGGTAACATGGTAGTCTCCATGTTACTCCCTTAACCCCTGCCTGCCAACTCATCCATCCTACCTCTGTCCCATCACCTCACTGTTGGAAGCACTGGCATCACAGAGAGATGATGTGGCCTGTCATACTAGCCCAGCCCAAAAGAGCAATCTGGTGCCATCTGTGCCAGGGAACATGGAGCAAATCCTATTTGGTTCGAGAACATTTTTAATCAGCCAAAGGGAGGCTCGGCTTCTGTAGGGAAAACAGATTCAGCGTCAGCATTTGAGACTGGACTGGGAGGATTGGGGAGTTTCCAGGCAGGGTACAGGGGGGTATTCTTTATTAATTTTTGCAGACCAGGATCGTAATATGAAATCTGACACAGTTCAGTGGTATTAAAACATCACTTTCTCCTCAGAAGTAATTTTCTATTTTCTGAAAGTGGCTAGCCTGAGGGAAAGATAACTTCTCTTTTTGTAAATCGAAATCCTTCATGAAAAAGGAGAAACGTCTGGGCAGCTGTATTTCAGCCTTTGATTTGAGTCATACTGCTGTTCCAACCCCTACTATTTCCACTTTAAAGGCAAAAATGTCCTGAGTCGAATAGCAATGACCAAATAGTTGGTAATATGAGGGTCCGGCAGGCCTGCTACAGCACTCTCCGTCTGCTCACCACTCTTTTATTTCCCTCCCTGGCACAACGTTGTTCTTTCTCACAGACCCTATTCAAAGGGAGACACTTCAAACGGTGCAGTGCCTCGCTCTCTCCTCGGCGGTCAATAGATTCAACACCTCATTTAATTAGGTCTTTTTTTAATGAGCTTTTGATTATAAATCACTCCACCTGTTAATAAGATTATCACAGATTACCAGATTAAACAAGCCTTTCACATGGACTAGACAGAGGGCCCGTTCATTACCCAGCATGCTTTCATCACCTCTGCTGGACTGAGAGAGAGAGCAGCCTCGCAGGGCGTGATGACAGGGAGTTCACAGCATGTCAATAGCTATGTGCAAAACAAGCAGCATGTGGTGCTTTAGAAATAGGATGAAACCATTGGAAGATTGGATTAATGGGCATTAACGACTATTAGTACAGTGTTGTAATGAGTATTTAACCCTCTGATTGATTTCCCTTGTTTCCAGGCACATGTTAAACGTAACATGGGAACACAACGACTTCTCGTTCAACCCTGAAGGGTACCTGATCAACCCAGCCATGGTCATCATCACCTTAGACCGGGAGAGACAGTGGGATAAGGTGAGACATTACACTTCATTATATTCCTCCCAATCAGTAAAACTAGGGTTGGTCTTTGTGATATCTGACTACAAGGTAATAAGGCTATATAACCTGCTCATTACGAAAGGAAAAACTCCAGAAAGTGTTATTAACAACACATTAATTACTTAATTACTTCCTCATTCACCCTGTATTTTCATGAACTATCCCTGACAGGTCTTGACTTGGGCATATTGTGCGCTGTTACATTTCCTTTGCATCACCTGTTACAAAATGCATGCTGTCCACCTAATAGGCTAGCATTGGGCTCTAACTGCCTCCTACCCATCACAGTGTCCTAATCGGCCACTATACCTCTACATACCACAGGCCTAGTGTGATTACACGTCTGACTGGTCTCTCTATAAACACCAGCTATTCAAATCAGCCAGCCTAGCGTTCCACTACCTCAGAGCCACCAGCTCTTAGCGAACAGAACGTTGTCTCACACTTCATACCCTCTATCTGTAATCCCTTCTTCACCCCCCATGACGAGTCAATGTGAGAAATTCTGCAGCCTCAATTACCAGCAGGCTTTATTGAAGGTAGATATTGTCAGGGGGTTCCCAGTAGGGAGTAGACACTGAAGGGAGGTGGAGGATGGTTTTCTTCCTTAAATGCAGTCAGTGGTTGAATGGAGGTTGATGTGTGTCAGAACATGTTGGGCCAAACCTCATCTCTGGGTAAACACCCCCGGGCCTTCTCCAGCTTATTACGTGCTATCGATGTTCTCTCAAGTTTGGTTCCTAATAATTTCAGATATGTTATTGAAATTTAGGCCTATGCCTCTGTAATTGAAGGGTCTGACAGTGTACTGTACTGTAGGCTATCAGATGTGTGGTGGGTCAGAGAGAGAGAGGGTAGTAGTCTATTGACAGCTTGAGCCAATGGAAAGGTTGCAATTAAAAATACAACAGAAGATGAATGAGCAGTGTAGTGAATCCACTTTGAGGTTGAGATGTCAACAAGCTTACTGCTGGACGTGATCAATAAGACTCATCATTAGACTCCGTTACTGGAAATATCTGAGCTACTCAAAAAAGTTACCTGAAGTGATTCTTCAAAATAATAACAAGAAAACATGCTCATTCATTGCAGATCAATGAGGCAAACGTACACTGAGTGTACAAAACATTAGGAACTCTTTCCATGACATAGACTGACCAGGTGAATCCAGGTGAAAGCTATGATCCCTTATTGATGTCACTTGTTAAATTCACTTCAATCAGTGTAGATGAAGGGGAGGAGACAGGTTAAATAATAATTGTTTTGCCTTGAGACAATTGAGACATGGATTGTGTATGTGTGCCATTTAGAGGGTGAATGGGCAAGACAAAATATTTATGTGCCTTTGAACGGGGGTATGGTAGTAGGTGCCAGGCGTACCGGTTTGAGTGTTTTCAAGAACTGTAACGCTGCTGGGTTTTTCATGCTCAACAGTTTCCCAGAATGATCCTCCACCCAAAGGACATCCAGCTAACTTGACACAACTGTGAGAAGCATTGGAGTCAACATGGGCCAGAATCCCTATGGAACGCTTTGGAAACCTTGTAGTGTCCAGCACTCCTTCACTCTCCCCTTCGCTCAATTCGTTTTTTAATTTTCCTTTGTGTTCCACCTTAAACTGCACCTTGCTTTTACTCCTTATCCTGGCAAAGATAAGGAGGAGGAGAAGAAGAGGAGGAGAAGAAGAGGAGGAGAAGAAGAGGAGAAGTCTTTCTCTCTCCTTAGTTTTAGCCAGTCTGAGCCTTACAGTATGTTTCTGGATTTGACAACAGCTAATGGGGATCCTAAGAAAATACAACAAATACCAAATCATTAGGAACATTGCTCACTCCAAGTATTATCCAAGCTCAGGCTATAGGCATTTGAGATCTTGGCTCCCTCTCTCATCTCCAATATGTTACAAAGGCAAACTGACAAGTCTGTTCTTTGACACAAACAAAGAGGTTTGGCTCTGTAAAGCCAGTAAAAAGAGTGAGGGGACACTCTTACTCTCTCTTTTCCTCTTAAAGCTGGTAAACTACGCATCTTTTCACCAAGCGCTTAGAATCAATCTCTCCTTCTGATTGCTTTTGTTATTTCTACTAGAAGTCCCAGCCACTCATCGCATTGTGTTCAGTCATCTCGGAAACAACCCCCCACAGCTCAGCTCTCACCCATGATATTTCCTGGCACACTAAAGACTGATGGCACACTCCTCTGCTCATTTATTATCCAGGTAAATCACCACAGTGCTCTTTCCAAATGTAGTTGGGCTGACAGTTGATGGTCAGCCATTCTTTACAACAGACAAAAATACTTATCCTCCAGCTACAGTACTATCCAGATCCTCCACCCTCGAGCCTCTTCCCACCCAAAAAAAGTCAGCTTGGGAGAAGAGGAGAGAGAGAGCGAGAGAGAGCGAGAGCGAGACGGAAATAGAGAGAGAGAGAGAGAGAGAGAGAGAGAGAGAGAGAGAGAGAGAGAGAGAGAGAGAGAGAGAGAGAGAGAGAGAGAGAAAAAAAACATTGAGGAAGAGACAGGAAGTGATATAGAGATGAGTGAGAATGAAGCCCTGGAGGCTGGAGCCTGCTCCCGTCACAGCTCCTATCCTGCTGGTTGATATACAGTGTTGGGGAAGCGACTGCTTCCTAGACGTACATTTCCTCCAGTCCTCCTGAAATTATAGCGAGGTACACAGGAAGTTGATTTCCAAACACTTCTGGGGTCAAAATATTTGTTCAATAGGCTCCTCATGATATATGGTCTCGAAGTGACATAGTCAATTAAACTTTTTCTGTTTCTAGTCTACAAGGGAATAAAGTTGTCACGGATTCAGCCGAGGCTGCTCCTCCTCCTTGCGCGGGCAGGCTTCGGCGTTCGTCGTCCCCGGAGTACTAGCTGCTGCCGATTGATGGTTCGGTGTTTGTCTTGTTTAGTCTTTATTGTTTACACCTGTTCCCCATTATGTTTGATTGTATTCCCTATATTTACCCCTGTCTCTCATTTGGTATTTTGTGTGTTATTGTTTGTTGTCATTTCCGGCAGTTCGTGTATGTACGGGTCTTTGTGCTTTCCTCCCTGTTTTGGAGGTTTGTTGTTGTGTACGTTGATTTTACTGTGTTCAGTAAATAACGTTGCCAGCCGCTCTGTGTCCTGCTTTTGACTTCGCTACCCCATACACTTCGCATGACAAAAGTACTAGTTCACTCACAACTCATAGAACACAATCGGAAACTTTCTTCAAACAGAGCTTCAGGATATTATATTGTTTATAACTAAAATAAGTTGCCTAAAAACCTATTAGGTCAAAGAGACCTGGTTGAGATTACCTTCTAACAGTCATTTCTAGATAACAAGCATTGGGTGTTTAGCAGGCTGCTTCAGTGTGGAGTTGTGTGTGATAACGTGGCCCCGTGGGCAGTGTGGGGAGGAGCTTCATTTCGCTAGCAGCATGGCGGTGGATTCTAATGAGCCACAGGGCTGAGATGCGTTTCATCCCAGTGCATTTTGATGAGATTTACCATTGTGATCCATTGACAAGCCCATAAACTGGGAGAAAGGAAAACAAGAGGATTAATTAATAGTCTGGCAGGAGAGACAGGAATAACTATTTTGTTGTCCTTTGTGACATTTACATTTTAGTAGACACTCTTATCCAGAGCGACTTACAGTTAGTGAGTGCATACATTATTAAATTTTTTCATACTGGTCCCCCGTGGGAAACGAACCCACAACCCTGGCGTTGCAAACGCCATGCTCTACCAACTGAGCTACACAGGACTACCTGACAATAATGACTGCAATAATCAGATAACATCATCATGGCTTCCAGTATTAGTAGGAGAGATTCTTATGAAGCAAAGGCATTTGTCAGTGGTACGGGTTGACCTCCTGTTTCTCCTAAAGGGTTATGATAAAACGTTTAGGACAGCCAATCATTTTCCAAAGTAAGCAGAATTATGCAGTCTTTGACTCTGCTGTAAAATCAAATAAGAGGTGATGCAAATTAAATGACAATTTCTCATGTGTGAGGTCAGTTGCTTGTGATCATCGTGATATTAAAATATGTGATTTAGATTTTGCTCAGATATGTCAAATATTATTATTGTTATTGTAAAGTTTTACATTTCAGTGCTCATTTTATTGCGTCTTAGATGTCTCAGTGTTGGCCAAGCATTATTTTAGTGACCCCCTGACATGAATTAAAGATGGCAGTGCAATCCATACATTCTAAAAGGGTATTGACCAGTCTTCTGCCTTTGTAGAGGTAGCTGATTGAACACAAACATGTTGTTAAATGTTCTTAATGTGAGCAATGAAATGGTTTTACCCTGCAGCCTTTTGCTGCTGATGCTTGTGACAATCCGCCAATATATTGACAGAAACATAAAAGTTGGTCAATATGGTCTATGTGCAAACACAGTAACAATGAATACAATTATCAACACAGTTCACAATCCATTTTAATGTGGCGCCGTAATAATTAGGAGGCATAAAAAGCAATCAAAACAAAAACATTCTGGAGAGAATACTTATTTGTAGCGTTTGTCTCTTTGTTTAACCTTAAACAACTCTCAATTATGGAACTTCACTGATTAAAGGCACAATATGTTTGCCATTAAGAACGATTAAATCATCATCACTATGTAAACGTTTACAACCTCATCCTCAACACATAAAACCATAGAGAACAATAATAGAAGTGTTACTGCGTTGGGCTCTGTGAAAGCCACAGTTTAATTACTGGGTGTGATCACTTGTTTTCTGAGTCACTGCAATGAAGCAGAGAAGTGCTGTTCAGCATACTGAACTACTTCATCACCACTGAGATGGAGAACTGTGTTTGGCAATGGAGGAAGAGTTTGGTCCTCTGTGAGTTTGGTCCTCTGTGTTTGGTCCTCACTCTAAAGAGTTTGGTCCTCTGTGACCCGCTGATCCTCACAGCTTGAGAACAGATGTTCAGAGTGAGACTAGACAAACTTCTCTAACTTAGTACAAGGAGACATCACAGGTGGTGCAACTCCTCAGTGTGTGCCTCAGGATTGTTGAGGTCTATTTCAAATGGGAAAAGATCTTGTCTTTCTGCATCCTGATATATATTTGATTGACTGCATGTTTTCCTAGTGGAAATGAGAGAATCCATCATTTAGCATTCACAACAGGAGAATGTATTACGTTTTTTTCGTCGTCTCTGTAATAAAATAGAATAAAATACACAGGAAAATTGATAACAAAACATGCAGACCTGGAAATAACATTTCCTCCACTTAATCTATCTTGGCATTTCCCACACGGCTGCATTGAAATCAGACACAAATCTCTGAGGAGTAGTTTGAGATGTGATTGTATTGCAGGTTTAAATACCGATAAGCTAAAGTATGACTCATGCCTGTTCTTTTCCCTTCTCTCTCTTGTCTTCCAGGTGGGGAACTATGAGATGGGGATCCTGCAGATGAGATACCCGGTGTGGCCTCGCTACGGCACCTATCTGGAGCCTGTATCAGATAACAGACACTTGACTGTGGCCACCCTGGAGGAACGTCCCTTTGTCATAGTGGAGGCTGTCGACCCCATGACTGGGACCTGTGTCAGCAACACTGTGCCCTGCCGCCGCCAGTCCAACAAGACAGAGACGTGAGTGGTACAAAATTCCTTGAAACCTTTTGGTCTTCTCTGACATTAATGACAACACACTTTTTCTGATTAGAAGAATGAAACAGAGCATAAACTTGTAGTGTACTACTATGGTTATGTACATCCATTATCCTGTTTCACTAACCATTACTTATTGTCAGTGGCGATTTTAGCATGTAAATCTTGGTGGGGCAAAAAAACTAACAATTTTAGATGCATGCCAGTAAAGCCACTACACAACACAACACTAAACAATAGATTAATTGCACTGACAAACGGTGCCCACAAACTGTTAGGGCCTACATAAAGCTGTCCCAACAGCAGAGCTTTCTTTTCAGCACCATGGAGTGAATCCTTACCACTGCTTCACCTGGCTATCAGCGGAGCCTTGTCTGGCAGCGAAACAGTTCATTCAGCCTCATTTACTGCCTTTTTAAAAAGCATAGCTGATATGGCTGACTTGCTTAAACAAATGTGGTTCTTCTGACATTTGAGATGCACAAACTATGGCATAAGAGGACGACGAGCAGATAAGAGGCAATCCGTAATTTCGATTAAGACATTAATGAGCGAGCTAGGATGGACATAGTCAATATAACTATTTGTTCAGCACTTTTGAAATGTACAGTGGCAGAATTCAGAACATGGGCCGTTCTTACAATATTCTCCCTGTACACCAAGTCAGAACCATAGGATAAGCAAAGGGAGCATGTAAGCAGACAATGAAGTTCTTACAATATTTGATGATTACATTTCTCTAAAACAGGCTATAGGCTACATATGCACCACCAAGTCAGAACAGTAGGCTAAGTTATGAAAGGGACCAAATTATTAGGGTGAGGCTCATGGGCTACTAACAGCTTACTACTCAACATACACTTGGTATTACTTTCTTAGCCACAGTATACATATCTCCCTGGCATATTACATAATTTATGCAGCAGCATACAATACATTTTTGGACTCACCTTGTTGTGCTGTGCTTACTTGAACAGGAAGGTGGAGTGGCAGTCCTTGTGGGAAAATTGTGTCATCAAACTTTGTCATCAAAGTCTGACATTCTCTGGATTTATGGTGCTTTCAAGACAACTGGGACTGAATCATGACGTCAGTGATCTTCAGGTCGGAGCTCTAGAAAGAGGCCTGAGTTCCCGACTTGGAATGCCGAGTTGGATGACCGTTCAAAATGTATTTTCCCAGTCTGAGCTTGTTTTCTTCACAGTTCCCAGTTGTCTTGAAATCACTGAAGTCTGAGATTTCCCTGTTCCGAGTTTCCAGTTGTTTTGAACACGGCAGAAGTCATGCTGGTTTGACAGCATGGGCAATATATTCAACCTTTTCTGGCCATGGCATATGAATGTTTAACCTTTTAAGCTTGGAAAAGAGACCCTTAAACTCAGACTTGGACCACACACCTACTCCACTGAATAGCAGGCTAGTGATTGCTTTACAATGCTTGCAGTTAGCCACTGATTTCTTCCAAACCACTCATTGTTGAATTTGCGATTTCCAACTTGTTGTGTAATGTTTATGTCCAATGAGCACCAATACGATGAGCACCAATAAGTTTTATCTATAATTTCTCTTCATATGACAAGGATTGAAAAGGATTTGCCAGTAGATTGTCGACGTGATTCATGATGATGACTGCTTGTCTAGCTTGCTAACTAAGATTTTGAAAGTATGATGTTGACATGATCAGTCCAATCAAAGCTACAGTAGATATAATGTGATTTGACTTCATTTTATCTGTGGCCAATGACCTTGAGCCTTCTTGGATGGGCACACTAATGTAACTCTATGGCAGCACCCAAGGGGCTTGAATTTTCAAGCTCTTCCCGTAGATTTTGCGGTGACTTAGTGTCCCCATGAGTGACAGAACACTGAGCCAATCACGGCGCAACTAGAGAACATTATCAACCCCTACGCTCCATATTTTCTGCTGGCTGCCCCACTACCACAGAAAGCACTGAGCTAGGCTGAAACACCTGCATTTTGGAGCTGCCTTACTAAAGAATGCAAAAAAGAGACCACATTTGTATGCCGTTTTATTAACTCAATAATTAAATGTTTACATTGTTTGCAAACTGATATGTGACACATATTAATGGCAAAAAAAAATTTTTTTTAGCTAAACAGGTGGGCCTTAAAACAGGTGGGCCCACCTTCCCTGAATGACGGGTCACCACTGCTTGTTGAATGTAAACTGAGCTAACACCTACCACAGACACCATATTAATGACACCATACTAACCCATTGGTGTTACAATCCCACATACGGTCCCACATGTAGAACATGCTGTGGTTGATTAATTTGGACTGTAACTTGGAGAGTGCCATTAGGTGTGAAGAGGATGAACAGTCTCTTCCCCTACCATTAGCCCAGCCGTGAGTCCTTATCACTAAATGGGGTGAGATCCTCATTAAAACAGACAGCCAGAGTGCGACATCACAGTAATCACAGTGTGACCCAATAAGGGAAATATATGTGCTGCTTGCTGGGATATCAATTAGATGGGCCGATTAGGCCTCCTCATCAATCCTGGTCACCTAGAGACTGATAGTGATGTTCATTAGTGAATGGATATGGGGAAAGGAAACATTATCCATTACTGACAATGGTGTTAATGAGAAGAGGGGATGAGCTCAATTCAGTGAAAATCTGCATGGGAAGCAGACCGGGTCTTTTTTTAGCTTGCACTGACCAAAACACCCCATTATTATAATCTGCATAGTTCTAGTGTGTTTTGTCTTGATTTATATAGCAGTTTGCCATGTTGAACAAGGAAACATTTTCCTTGAGTTCATATTGGAGAAATTGGATAAACCAAGTAACTAACTAAATGATGCAGTTAGTGGGTTCAGCCCCCAGTGATTGATAATGGTAAAACACCAACAGCCATGCCACTAAAGACCAGCCCTGGGGGCTGATGCTGATAATGGACCCCTATGCTGTGGTGTTTTTTAATCCTGGCCGCCAGTCATATTTCCTGGCCGGCAGGACAGAGAGCTAGAGGACCTGGCAGACTCATTTATTAAGGGCCATCGGTGGCCTCTCTCAGAAACCTCTTCCATGCCCCAAGACTCCCACTGAGGCCCATAACGCCCATAACTCACACCTACACGACTCTTGCGAGCTGGGCGCCAGCGCTACAAGCCATCCGTCAGGCGGGAGTATTTCTGGGCCCTCTGTTCCCTCAACAGACAAGAGAAGTGAGAGCGGACCATCTGTGCGGCTTCGCGTGGAGACACGCTTATTCCTCCTTGGAGAGACTAAACAAACAGTCACTCTGTTCGCACTGCTCCACTGTGGTCAGACTGATATAACTCCTCCTTATGTGTCAGGTTGTCCAGAGAGACAGGTCCTATTCTTCTGTAACGTTTTTCACTTCACTAGCTTGGTACAGACCCATACATTGACCACACATGTCAGCGCATTATCCTCTTGCCATTGCTGGTGATCCCTAGGTGAGCTGTAGCGTTGACGTTAGACGATGATGTCATCATATAACAATTTTGCCTGATGAGAGTGAGATGATAATACGTTGATTTGATTAAAGCTGAGCCCCCCCCCCACACACACACACACACACACACATTGGCAGGAACAATGCACAGCACCGTGGTCCAATTAACTTTGTTTCAAAGGTGAACGTTTCAAGGGCTTGCTGCTGGATATAGGGACCCAAAACAACTGTGCCTTTGGAATTCCTTCAGACAACAAGCAGATATTCATTTACACAAAGAATTGTTTTAGTGGCAACAACAACACACAGACATTTGTATCAAACACACAAACACGTAAACACACATGCACACACACACACACACCACAAACACACACACACACACACACACACACACACACACACACACACACACACACACACACACACACACACAGGCACACACATATTCTCTTATATTCCCAAACCTGTTTGGATGCAATCAGCAGCCCACTTAACCTCCCAGCGGTGAACCCTGGCAGCTGGTGAGACAGGGGACTTTGGGACCTGTCTGTTTACTCTGCGATGTCTCACACCACCCGCTCGTTTCCTCCAAACACTTCATTTGTTTCCTTTTGTTGCGGCTGCAGCTCTGCGCCTCCATCGGATGTCTGTGCGTCTCATTGCCTCTCGCCCTCCTCCTCTTCCCTGTGTCTGAGGGCTGAGGGCACACTCCATTAGACTAAAGATCTGAGGGAGGTTAAGGGTGATGTGTCATTAGTGCTCTCTGCATCTCGTCATGGTTCACTTGGTCCCCCACACTGCCACTGCCTGGCCTCGTCATGGTTCACTTGGTCCCCCACACTGCCACTGCCTGGCCTTGTCATGGTTCACTTGGTCCCCCACACTGCCACTGCCTGGCCTCGTCATGGTTCACTTGGTCCCCCAAACTGCCACTGCCTGGCCTCGTCATGGTTCACTTGGTCCCCTACACTGCCACTGCCTGGCCTCGTCATGGTTCACTTGGTCCCCCACACTGCCACTGCCTGGCCTCGTCATGGTTCACTTGGTCCCCCACACTGCCACTGCCTGGCCTCGTCATGGTTCACTTGGTCCCCCACACTGCCACTGCCTGGCCTCGTCATGGTTCACTTGGTCCCCCACACTGCCACTGCCTGGCCTCGTCATGGTTCACTTGGTCCCCCACACTGCCACTGCCTGGCCTCGTCATGGTTCACTTGGTCCCCCACACTGCCACTGCCTGGCCTCGTCATGGTTCACTTGGTCCCCCACACTGCCACTGCCTGGCCTCGTCGTGCCCTCCCTATGCGCCACTGTCAGTGAGCTATGGAATGAGCCCCTCCTCTTTCTGACTGTCTGTTTTCTCCTTCACTCTATACTGGAGGTTTCTAACATCTTCCAACTGCTGCAATATCAATGTGGTCCCTTGAAAAAAGTCAAATATTTCAACATTGTGCACCCACAAGAGACATGGTGTAATTTCAACCCTGTTGACAAGGTCAAACATGGCCCGAAGTCTCCAACATTCTGTTGATGAAGTGATTGATTAACACACACTCAACACTGTTAATGACGTCGCTATGTTTTCCACCCACATATTCCAACGACGCTCCCAATGTCCCGTTAGTGTGAAACTGGAGGACATTTTCCAAATCACGTTCTTGGTAATCCTGCTGATAATTTAGAGGAATGGATTATACCCGCGACAGCTTCCTCCACTTGATATGCACAGCCAGTGCTGTCCATTTAGTTCCCCTGGATTCTCTCTCTCTCTCTTTGTAGATCATTACAGCGGTTGTGTATACAGGTAGAGCTACTTTGTCAGGGTCATTCCAGTCGCTCCACATGTAGTGGGCCCCATGCTGGTGTACACTTCATTACCACGGTTTAGCATAAGGATGTGTGTGTTGCATTAAGGTTTAGGTCAAATCGTTTCGCCCAGGGGAGGGAACGGGAGGGAAAGGGAGAGATAGAGATAAAGAGACAGAGCAATGCCTGAAGATGAAGTATTGCTTTAAGCCCCAAATACATTGGTAATGGGGCAAGGTCTACAGGATTGAGTATGTAGGCTGCTTATCTGCCATGGACGAGTCCGCCATTAGCCAGGCAGCAAATAATCCAGCATTGTGTTTCACTCCTGCCTTTGTTTGTTTGTGATTAATTTGTGTCGGATTTGTTTTGGTCAGCCCCGGCTGTCCATCCATCTGTCGCAGCCATGACATAATGCGCAGGCCTGTGGAGCCGCCCAGTCCCTCCAGTTCTCCCTGCAACCCCACTCCTGACGTCAGCTCCTGGGCACACGTCAAGGGGGCCTTTTTATACCATTCTGTTTCTCTCTATCACTCTCCCTCCTCCACCTTCTTCTGGTATGTTTCTTCCTCCTACATTTCCTTAAGGAAATCATGCTAATGAGATTTTTGCCATTTAAGCTTAAGCCTCTTGCTCTGTTGATCCAGGAGCATGAAGTTAACAATGGGCTTTTATGAAACGAGAATAGATGTGTTTACAACAATGTTATTACTGTTTGTAACCTGATGGGTGGAATTGGTGCATCAACTATCTTGATTGAAAATGGCCACATTAGCTGAGTTCCTAATTCATTCCCATGCATTATCGAATCATTATGACATGCCATTGGTTACTCATCTCTTCCATTCACATCCAATCCATCTACAGGAGCTCTGTAGCCGTTATTCAATAAGAACATGAATCAGGTGAAGACTTGTGAATATCCCAAAAAACGCTCAGCCAATAACATTTCCCCACCGATTAATAACCCTCGATGAGCGACAAATGGCCTCCTTTATATTAATCAACTCACACCTGTCTGTCTCAATCAATAACAAGCTGCAATTGTAACAAACAAACCAATATTCATATACAGAAAACCAATAGTCGTGAGCAGAGTAATTACATTTCACAACAATATTTTTGTTGTCGGCATTCTTGATTCAATCATAGCTGTTCCTTTCAGATCTTGGAAAGAATTGGACTGACTTTGTATTGGCCTTAACACGAGAAAACCCTGGCCTTGAGGGACCCCCCTTCAAGCCAAAACTAGTAATTTTGACTCCAACATTCTAACAGTCCAATAAATAAATGTCATATATGCTATCGGAAAAAGTATATTTTGGTTGTGTAAATGAAGGCCTTGGATAATGAAAAAAGTATTATATCAATGAACAAAAAATATAATTTTCATTAGTTTATGTTACTGTAGGATATATGTTGCCTCATGCTCAAGTGTGGAGCTCTTGGAACAGTGGTTATTCTTGGAAAAAGTGATATTTTGAAATAGAGCTCATCTCTTCAAACGCTCAAAACTTTTTACCTGCATGTGACTCTTAAAAGTCAAGTACGGAGTGGGGGATGACTTAAAAAATGGCATAGATATTTCAATTTGAAATTCATATTGAGTCACAATGACTCACTTCCCAGCAAACCAGGAATATTTCCAGAACATTAGCGAAGATTCCCTTTAAGTTCTAGTTAGGGTTTAATCTAACATTAGGATGATAACATTCCAAAAACATTTAATGAATGTTTTCGATATATATTTTTATTTTTTTATGTTTTAAATGAAATATCCTTGGAATGTTCTCCTAACATTCATTAAAATGTTGTGCACAACATATGTAACAACCACCACAGGACATTCCCCAAAATGTCTCATTAGGTTTCCAGGTAATGTAATAACACAATGTACCAGTAATGTTTTCCCAGCAAACAAAAAAAAGTTCCCAGAATATTTGTTAGGTTGCGGCAAATGTTCTCATAACACAAAAACTGTCCAGTCGTGCTGATGATTATAAATTTGTATAGAATATTCGCCTGATGTTGCAAGAACTTTCCCAGAACACGTTTAGTCTGTTCTTTAAAGGTTCCCAGAATGTTTCATTAGGTTGTGGGAACAGTCTGATGGTAACATTGTGGGGATATGACAAGAGATACAGTGGGGAAAAAAAGTATTTAGTCAGCCACCAATTGTGCAAGTTCTCCCACTTAAAAAGATGAGAGAGGCCTGTAATTTTCATCATAGGTACACGTCAATTATGACAGACAAAATGAGGGAAAAAAATCCAGAAAATCACATTGTAGGATTTTTTATGAATTTATTTGCAAATTATGGTGGAAAATAAGTATTTGGTCAATAACAAACATTTCTCAATACTTTGTATAACCCTTTCTTGGCAATGACACAGGTCAAATGTTTTCTGTAAGTCTTCACAAGGTTTTCACACACTGTTGCTGGTATTTTGGCCCCATTCCTCCATGCAGATCTCCTCTAGAGCAGTAATGTTTTGGGGCTGTCGCTGGGCAACACAGACTTTCAACTCCCTCCAAAGATTTTCTATGGGGTTGAGATCTGGAGACTGGCTAGGCCACTCCAGGACCTTGAAATGCTTCTTACGAAGCCACTCCTTCGTTGCCCGGGCGGTGTGTTTGGGATCATTGTCATGCTGAAAGACCCAGCCACGTTTCATCTTCAATGCCCTTGCTGATGGAAGGAGGTTTTCACTCAAAATCTCACGATACATGGCCCCATTCATTCTTTCCTTTACACGGATCAGTCGTCCTGGTCCCTTTGCAGAAATACAGCCCCAAAGCATGATGTTTCCACCCCCGTGCTTCACAGTAGGTATGGTGTTCTTTGGATGCAACTCAGCATTCTTTGTCCTCCAAACACGACGAGTTGAGTTTTTACCAAAAAGTTCTATTTTGGTTTCATCTGACCATATGACATTCTCCCAATCCTCTTCTGGATCATCCAAATGCACTCTAGCAAACTTCAGACGGGCCTGGACATGTACTGGCTTAAGCAGGGAGACACGTCTGGCACTGCAGGATTTGAGTCCCTGGCGGCGTAGTGTGTTACTGATGGTAGGCTTTGTTACTTTGGTCCCAGCTCTCTGCAGGTCATTCACTAGGTCCACCTGTGTGGTTCTGGGATTTTTGCTCACCGTTCTTGTGATCATTTTGATCCCATGGGGTGAGATCTTGCGTGGAGCCCCAGATCGAGGGAGATTATCAGTGGTCTTGTATGTCTTCCATTTCCTAATAATTGCTCCCACAGTTGATTTCTTCAAACCAAGCTGCTTACCTATTGCATATTCAGTCTTCCCAGCCTGGTGCAGGTCTACAATTTTGTTTCTGGTGTCCTTTGACAGCTCTTTGGTCTTGGCCATAGTGGAGTTTGGAGTGTGACTGTTTGAGGTTGTGGACAGGTGTCTTTTATACTGATAACAAGTTCAAACAGGTGCCATTAATACAGGTAACGAGTGGAGGACAGAGGAGCCTCTTAAAGAAGAAGTTACAGGTCTGTGAGAGCCAGAAATCTTGCTTGTTTGTAGGTGACCAAATACTTATTTTCCACCATAATTTGCAAATAAATTCATAAAAAATCCTACAATGTGATTTTCTGGAAAAGACATTCTCAATTTGTCTGTCATAGTTGACGTGTACCTATGATGAAAATTACAGGCCTCTCTCATCTTTTTAAGTGGGAGAACTTGCACAATTGGTGGCTGACTAAATACTTTTTTTCCCCACTGTAGGTTACCAAAACACTAAAACTGTCCAGTTGTGCTGACATTCAGATAATGTTTGTATCAGGGTGCACAAAACATTCCTTTGATGTTGCAAGGATGTCGACAGAACAGCCTTTCTGAGTTATTTAAAGGGTTCCAGAACATTTAATTAGGTTGTAGGAACAGTGTGGATACATTACAAGAAGTAGGTTCCCGAAACACAAAATATGTTCAGTTGTGATGACATTCTTACAATGTTTAAGTTAGGTTTCACAGGACATTCCCTTAATGTTCCAAGAATATTATTGTGATATATTCTCTCCCTCTCTCCCTCCCATCCCGGAGGACCTGAGCCCTAGGACCATGCCTCAGGACTACCTGGCCTGATGACTCCTTGCTGTCCCCAGTCCACCTGGTCGTGCTACTGCTCCTGTTTCCACTCTTCTGCCTGTGGCTATGGAACCCTGACCTGTTCACCAGATGTGCTACCTTGTCCCAGACCTGCTGTTTTCAACTCTCTCTACCGCACCTGCTATTTCAACCTCTAAATGCTCGGCTATGAAAAGCCAAGTGACATTTACTCCTGATGTACTGACCTGTTGCAACCTCTACAACCACTGTGATTATTATTTGACCCTGCTGGTCATCTATGAACGTTTGAACATCTTGGAGAAAAATCTGGCCTTAATGGCCATGTACTGTTATAATCTCCACCCGGCACAGCCAGAAGGGGACTGGCCACCTCTCAGAGCCTGGTTCCTCTCTAGGTTTCTTCCTAGGTTTCTGCCTTTCTAGGGAGTTTTTCCTAGCCACCGTGCTTCTACATCTGCATTGCTTGCTGTTTGGGGTTTTAGGCTGGGTTTCTGTATAGCACTTTGTGACATCTGCTGATGTAAAAAGGGCTTTATAAATAAAATTGTATTGATTGATTCACGAAGGTTGTACAGAACATTCCCACAATGTTCCCACGGTGTTTATGATGTTAATAGCATATTTTGGGGGGGTTTAACATTCCATTGATGTTCACGCAATATACATAGATTTAATGCCAATTCACATTTGAGGACTGTATTGTAGGCCCACTACAAGGTAATACAGACACACATGGCATTTTAATTGAATTAGTTGGACATTTGAACAGCATTTAATCATACAAATACAACCATATTTTACAAGTACTATGAAGAGGATGGGAACATTTTAATAACTCAGAAATTGTGTTCTGTGTCCTGATTGACAATATTAGACTGAACCAGTTACCAGTATTTCCCTGGCTTAGTTATGTCTAAGAAGACTAAAAAAGTATGAAATTCCTGATTGACCATACTGCCATGGCTATATAATGAAAAAAAAGAACATGTAAGAGAGCTTCCCTGGTGTTGCAGAGGATAAAGACATGGCTTGAGAACCAAACATTGCAGGTTCAGAACCCACATGTGCAGATTGTCAACATATGAAGTGTAAAAAATATGGTTGTGTTTGTATGATTAAATGCTGTTCAAATGTCCTATGATCAAATCAAAATTGTATTTCCATCGAATACAACAGTGTAGACTTTACTGTGAAATGCTTACTTAGTGAAATGCTTACTTACGAGCCCTTTCCCAACAATGCAGTTAAAAAGTAAGAATTAGCAACATTTAAAAAAAGGATATAGTAACACAATAAAATAACAATAATAAGGCTATATACAAGGAGTACTGAAACCAAGTCAATATGCAGGTAGTTGAGGTAATATGTACATGTAGGTAGGTGTAAAAGTGACTAGGCAGGACAGATAATATGTGTGGCATCAATGTATATTGTGTGAACCTCAACGGAATATTATGTTAAACCTAAAATAAATATACTATGAACGTCATAAAACTAACTTATTTGGAAATTGTGGAACATTGTGCAATATTGTGGGAATGATTTGTGCAACCTATGTGAATATCACAAGAATATTCTTGCAACATCCCAGACAACTCCCATAACTTAATTAAATGTTCTGGGAACCTTTAAAGAACTTAGACCAGGTGTTCTGTCAACATTCTTACAACATTATAGGAATGTGCTATGCAACCTAACTTAACCATTGTATGAATGTTATCACAACTGAGCATACTTTGTATTTTTTTTATCCTAAAAGAAACATTGTAGAATTATCCGCACAACTGGACCGTTTTGGTGTTTTGGGAACATATATTTTCAGATGTCCCCACAATGTTCCCACCAGACAGTTCCCACAACCAAATGAAACATTCTGGGAACCTTTAAAGAACAGACAGAATGGGTTCTAGCAACGTTTTTGCAACAGTAGGTGAATGTTTTTTGCAGCCTAAAAGAAACATTGTAGAATCGTCTGCAAAACTGGACAGTTTTTGTGTTTTGGGAACATATCTTTTGTTATGTCCCCACAATGTTCTCACCAGATTGTTCCCACAACCTAAAAAACATTCTGGGAACCTTTAAAGAACAGACTAAATGTGTTCTAAGAACGTTCTTGCAACATCAGGCGAATGTTTTATACAAACATTCTATAATCATCAGCACGACTGGACAGTTTTTGTCTTATGAGAACATTTGCCGCGACCTAATGAATGTTCTGATAACTTTCACAGAACCAATTTTGGTTTGCTGGGTTAGCTCTTCTAGTGTTAACCCAGGTCACAGTAGAAGTGGTACAATTGCTACTGTTGAAGACTTTGGAAATCTTTACTTTTCTAGTGTATTATTTTGTCCTCTGTCTCCCCAGTATTGTAGGCCATACTGAGCCCTACACCAAACTGTGCTGTAAGGGTTTCTGCATAGACATCCTGAAGAAGCTGTCCCGCACCACCAAGTTCTCATATGACCTCTACCTGGTCACCAATGGGAAGCACGGCAAGCTGGTCAGAGGCAGTTGGAACGGCATGATCGGAGAGGTAAGGAGATTATGGTTGTTCTAACAAGCATTATAATTAGCCACCTGCTAAAAATTTAGCCAATAAAATTTAATGATAATGCAAAACTTTTATTTCCGTTTATATAGACATACCCCAAAGTAATTATTTGTCATGAGATTGCCATAAACAATAACTAGTAATGCTGCATAGTTCTAGAAAGGTCTGGAACTCACCTTTCTGGTAAAAATTAGTTTTAAATTGCTGAGGTGTAATCACTTTTGAGGACAAGCTCAAGTATATAGTACAAATATTATTAAAATATTAAAAACCATATATGTTTTTTTTCCCTATTCAGCATAAGTGGGGGAATAGGGCTTGAAATGATTGAAATGCTTTCTAAATATAGTAACAATCAAATTATAAATGACTTACTATAAGATTTCACCTTTCTTATAACTGTAAAATAAATATGATAAATTTGGCCCCATTTCATATAACTAATGACAGAGGATTTTCTGCCTCCTCTGAGCGATGCAGAGACACCATTCGAAAGTGGTTGTGTTTCAGTTCTTGACATTGGTGATTTAGGTTTATGTTAGCACTGAGTTCAGATAAACATTAAAAAGAAAAACCATGAATAACGATGAATTAATTGCCCTTAATAAAAACAAATAGGTATCATGGTCCAAATCCAAATAAAGGGAAACGAGCTGGAAGTTCGCAGATTTTTGCAACCCTATTAGAGTGAGTTTAAAAACAAAGTAAATGCCCTTGTAAATAATCTCCACCATCAAACTAATCCATTCTTGAGGTTTGAGGTTACAACATTAGTTATAATTTTCAGGGAAGCTATTGTGCTCTATTGGGCATTGGCCACAGTAGCACCGGTAATGGCTGACACGACGCCAGGCAGAATGCCTGGACTGTAAATACACTGGCGAGTCCATCAGCATGTTAAACATTAGAGTTGTGTAGGGGAAAACATCAGTAGAGGTTATTAAGAGCAGAAATCATACTGCTTATTAGGTAGTTCTTTATGAGTTTTAATTTAGAAAACAATCTCTCTGCAGAAGTGACAGTTACAGGGATGGTAAAAACAGCTTGATTGCCATAGCAACATCAGGGAAACCGGGCAGAAGGGAGTTGTGCCACTTTTGTAACATCTTTAATTGAGCCTCTCATTCTCCTTAATTGCCAGCCTCAAGATTTTACGGAAAGAGATTAACTCTATATGAAGCTCTGGGGACAGGTCGTCTGGATACTGGAGAGCCAATAAATTGGCAGATGCAAACAGATTATCATCTTTAGCAGACAACAGTTCTTGAGGGCTTGAACAAATAAAGCTGTTTGCGATTTCTTTCATACTGGTGAACCGGCGTTTGAGTTGTGTGGTTGCAATATAAACAGTCCCTTATCTCTGGTATATCTTCGCCTGCATCATTCAAGGCTAAGTTTAAATTGTGTGCAGCACAATGGACATATAATGCACAATGTCTCAGGAAAGACTGTCTGGGTTGGCAATACTCAGTATAGAAAAACAGTCGGGCCCGCGACCTGGATCTACAGTACAGGCTGTGGTGAAAACATTTGCACACAAAAAAGGAGGACTTCAGGACACCAGAGGAGTCTTTCAAGTTGGATTCACCTTGAATATTGCAGCCCATTTGTGTAGGCTATTAGCCAGACAGCCAGACCCAGACCTATTAGCCAGACAGCCAGACCCAGACCTATTAGCCAGACAGCCAGACCCAGACCTATTAGCCAGACAGCCAGACCCAGACCTATTAGCCAGACCTAGACCTATTAGCCAGACAGCCAGACCCAGACCTATTAGCCAGACAGCCAGACAGCCAGACCCAGACCTATTAGCCAGACAGCCAGACAGCCAGACAGTCAGACAGCCAGACCCGCTGAGTTCAACAATAAAGAGTGGCTAAATGTATCCTCAAGCCGACTACTTTTTTTGTCATTGTTAGGCTATTTGATGTGTCATTTAGATAGTACATTGCATAATGAAACAATCCCTAGTAAGCTAGTGTTTTGAGGGTGGACTGATTGTATTATTTTGCATTTGTGATGAGTGTGATGCAAAGGAGTCAGGCGCAGGAGTGTAATCACCGAATACAGAGTTTATTCCTTCGTAGACACACAAATGCGCTCAAATAGCGATCAACGAAACAGGCACAGGGGAAACTATCATCCCTGGCAATACACTGTAACAGATATCCAATAATACATAGGCACAGGGGGAAATCTACCCTGGCAACACAATGTTACGAGTAGCTCCACCGAGCTACACTACTCTCACAAATAACAATCACCCACAAGGACAAGGGGGTAGAGGGAACACTTATACACAGACTGATGAGGAGATTAGGACCAGGTGTGTGTGATTGACAAGACAAGACTAATGTGATGATGATTGGGGCGGCAGTGGTTAGTAAGCCGGTGACGACGAACGCTGAAGCCTGCCCGAACAAGGAGGGGAGGCAGCCTCAGCCGAAGTCGTGACAGCATTATTAGGTTTTACGCACAACTTTCTATCCAATCTGGGAGAGAGTGTGAGGACGACTCATGTCATGCAGGTTAAGATAGCCTATACAGGACAGTTGTATATTATTAAAAAATCTATTGGTAGCTGATTAGTATGCTGAAGATCATTTATTTTACAATCTGCAATGGTTGAATTTCCTACTGTAATTACATTATTGCCACGAGCCAGCAGTCTAAAAATGGCAGCATTGCGACTCCATGTTTAGTTTCGTGAAATGTTAATCTTAACATGACAAAATGACGACCAAATAGGCCTACCAATAAACATTTAACCATTAGCTAAAGCAAAGCTAAACCCTGGCACCACAGAAAGCCTATCATCGATTCAATAGGCATGCAGCCGCATAGACCTTGTGGTCATGGCCGTCGTAGCCATAACCACCGCATTTGTTCACTGATATCCCCTTATATTTTTAATATTTTTTTCTTTATCTTTTTTAAAACTATTTCAGTCACATTCCTGAAGGTCAAGAAACAAACACTTAGCTTCCTAGTACATATAGAAATTAAAAAGGTTTATGAATTACTTTTTGGAGGGTTACTGTCAAAATGATGACATTTTGCTCGTGGGGCCCCCAGAGCTCGCCTTGCGGGGGTGTTTGGTATGCCAGTGTTCACAATGCCCACTTCCTGCTGGTAATGCTTTGTCAGCTGGAGCCAGGGGCTTATGTAACAGGTATTAGGTCTATGGTATATGCAGCAATATCTAGTAATGGATTAGGGATTAGGATAGATATCGCATGATGGATGACATTGCAGAGATGAATGGGTGGGTAGATGCCATGGGCTGTTATCTGCATCTGTCTGTCTGGATGGGTTGTGTAGTATATCAGGGATAATACTGTACACACTGGATGTCACCTACAGGGATTTAAACCTTGTATATCAATGTTGCTAGATAAAATGAATCAAACGGGTCAACGAGCATCCCTAATCCCAGTGTTCGATTTATTACACATCATGGAACATATAGACTGTAGACATTCTATGTCTTCCCTTCTCCCTAGGTGGTATACAAGCGGGCGGATATGGCCATTGGCTCGCTGACCATAAACGAAGAGCGCTCAGAAATTATCGACTTCTCCGTGCCGTTCGTGGAGACGGGGATCAGTGTGATGGTCGCCAGGAGCAACGGGACCGTCTCACCCTCTGCCTTTCTTGGTGAGCATGTTAAACCTGCTCATCTAAACAAACAAAACTTTTCTCCACAGAGATTACACCACTTGGCTTAAAAAAGCTTATATTACCACCTGAAAACAGAAATGGCAAATGGTACTCTCTCTGGACAGAGTTTAGAACTCACAACTGAATTTATCGTACAACAAGTTGCCTCACGCTACAGAAACAGGAGATAGGCTCCTGCTCCTATGAGTGGTTCCGGTTCGCACATGCCAAGAATCGTTCAAGGCTACGTTACTTACTTTAATACTTTATAAAGAACATCCCTTTCAGAAGCTGCTGACAGTGTGTTACTATGGTAATACAATACCACGTTGTCCTTGCCATTATCTAGCAAGCAGCTGTCAGAGCAAATGGTTTCAATGATTGCTAGAAAGATGTTCTGATTCTTCTATAGGTGTTCTGATTCCTCTCTCCCCCCTCCTCTGTAGAGCCCTACAGTCCGGCGGTGTGGGTGATGATGTTTGTGATGTGCCTAACGGTGGTAGCAGTCACAGTGTTTATCTTTGAGTACTGCAGCCCTGTGGGGTACAACCGCAGTCTGGTGAGCGCCAAGGGTGAGTGTCAGCTCCGACCACCTTTCCCTCTACCTCTACCCTTCCGTATCAGCAAAGGTAGAAAGTCACGGAAAAGTAGGTTGAAAGATCTCTATATCATATCACAGAAAATATTAAAATACATTGAAATGGAATGCAAACGCATGTTAGATACGCCCTCTCTGAATCCCTTCTGTCTTTACCACAACCACCATCCTGTCTTCTCCAGATCCCGGAGGCCCCACCTTCACTATTGGGAAGTCAGTGTGGCTGCTGTGGGGCATCGTCTTCAACAACTCTGTCCCAATTGAGAACCCCAAGGGCACCACCAGCAAGGTCATGGTCCTGGTATGGGCCTTCTTCGCTGTCATCTTCCTGGCCTCCTACACTGCCAACCTGGCAGCCTTCATGATCCAGGAGCAATACACTGACACAGTCTCTGGACTGAGTGACAAAAAGGTAGGAGGATTCATCAGTCATTGGTGATTCTGTCTGTGTTCAGTCTTTGAAAGGGGGAGAGAATTATGGACATACTGTAGTGTTTGATGTTAGGCTTAGACAAAATATAGAGTGGCCTATTTTTGATGAGCAAACAGTGCCTGGCTGCGAACAGTTTGAGAGAATACAAATAACCACGGGCAGAGCCTCAATGTCACGACTGTGACTTTTTCCACTCATAACAAAAACATAATAGGATTCCCAGTGTCTGTGGTGAAATTAAATTCGATCCCTGAAGTCTTTAGGTGTGATGTCTGTGAAAATCCCCTGGATTGTACTACACCAGTGGATTTGCTGAGCCACCAGTGATTATATATTATGGTATTAACTTATGCATCTTTGTGTGGCCTGTGGAGGTGCTCTACACCAGTATTGACAAGGAAATCCATGTTAAACCTTGAGTGCTAAAAATGATTTGTAGACTCTCTGCTTTGAGGCACTGAGGGATTAGAGAGGCATTTGAGGGAAAAGACCAAGCTGTCCACTGCTCATTAGAATTCCGGGAACTCATTTAATATTCTTCCCACATTATCCATCAGCTCTACTTTGTGAAAGAAAGACGAGAATCCATAAAGTGTCTTTTGACAGTGAGTCTACAGATTAAAACCAGGGCAGAATCCACAGAAGCTCAGAGAGAATAGCCAGACTGGACACTGCAGGTGGAACATTTAAATTGAGCTGTATGAACTCTAAAATGTGACCTTCTCTGAAAGGGTTTCAAACAAGAGGCATGTGCGAAATACAAACTGGTTTAAGGACAGTAGCTGGTGTTTAATGTAGTGACGGATGATTGTTTCTCCTCCTGGGACTGTTAACTTCAGAGAGTCATGCATGGACACTATGGCCAAAACTTTTCCATTTCCTCATAGTGACATCATTTACAGACGGGCACCTCCCTCTTTAGACCATGTCTGTGCTAGTCTCTCCTTTCTGTACAAGCTGTCAGATGTTAACCGATTTCTGTAAGAATCCTATACACTTTACTTTGTCCAGCTAGACTCAAGCTCTATGGGTCAACCATCATCCATGCTTTTAGTCAGGGTTTTCACTGCTTCCCAACAGGCATTTACAACACAGAGCACTGTATGACATTCTGTGCCTTGGGGCACTATCACACTACTATAGTATTCCCTCATTCACATTGCAGCAGCATAACCTTGGTCTGTTGGGTGAGATGAGGAACACAGGCTGAGTATCCTAATGCAGCCAGTGTACAAGATACAGGACAAATCGGAACGAGGACAACACTGTCATCTCTTCAGCTCCTCCACCAGACAGCAGTGAGACGTGGGATGCATAAGACTGGCACCAAGGGTCTCATTAATTCATGTGAAATGGCTCAGAGGACATTTCTCTCATTCTGACAAGCCAAGGTTACTAGGAATTGTCGCTCACTGATGTATTTGCATTAATGAACAAGTACAATTTATTTCCAGTATATTGCACAGTCAGGGTATTCAAATGAATATGGTGCACTCTGCGTCAAAGGGGCCTGGCAAAATAAGGAGAAAATAGGAATTTTTATTACAGTCAAGGGGGAAGAAGTAATTTTCTAATTCTCTGGAAAGCATGGCCTGGACTTAATTTCTGTTCATTGTACCCTCTAATCATCGAATTAGATGTGGAAATTAACAGAGAGAAGAATTATGGTGAGGGTAATCTTAGATGACCAGTTAATTGAGTGAACAGCACTTGAGGGTACAGGCAGATATCAAAGAGACGGCGGTCTAGTGGAGTAAAGGACAAGGTGATCAGTGTCATTGTGTTTGTTTCTTTGAGGTTTATATTCACGCCTCTGGGTTTGCTTGGCACATCATACACTCTTAGAAAAAAAGTGCTATCTAGAACCTAAAAGGGTACTTCGGCTGTCCCCATAGGATAACCCTTTGAAGAACCCTTTTTGGTTCCAGGTAGAACCCATTTGGTTCCAGGTAGAACCCTTTTGAGTTCCATGTAGAACCCTTTCCACAGAGGGTTCTACATGGAACCCAAAATAGTTATTCTACCTGTAACCAAAAAGGGTTCTCCTATGGGGACAGCCGAAGAACCATTTTGGAACCCTTTTTTCTAAGAGTGTATAGAAAGGGTTGAGACATCAGCTCTTAGGAGAGGGTGGAAGAAAAAAATATAAAATTGTATTACTTAATATGCAAGTATGTCAATGTATTTGATATAAAAAAAATGAATGAAAGAATGAATAGTGCCTGTATTCTTCCTAGACATGTTGTGTATCCTATTCAACTTTTTTCTTGTTCATGCATTTATAATTCAACCTTTTACATTTCCCAAACAGTTCCAGAAGCCACAGGAGCAGTATCCACCGTTTCGTTTTGGTACGGTCCCAAACGGAAGCACAGAGAGGAACATCCGGAGCAACTACCCTGAGATGCATGCCCACATGGTCAAATACAACCAGAAGGGTGTGGAGGACGCCCTCAACAGCCTCAAATCAGGGTAACACTCTGTAAATAATCATTATACAGTCAGTGTAATAAATTGTAAAATGTCTAAGCAAATATTTTGTGTTTGATTAAATTATAATTCATTAGATAAGTTATTACATGGTAATTAAATAGTAATTAAAAATACATTTGGCTATCATTGCATTTTCCCACAAGATAAATCCCTATTCTTATCTATAGGAAACTGGATGCCTTCATCTACGACGCTGCTGTGCTGAACTACATGGCGGGTAAAGACGAGGGCTGTAAGCTGGTGACCATCGGCAGTGGGAAGGTCTTTGCCACCACTGGCTATGGCATCGCCTTGCAGAAGGAGTCCCGATGGAAACGTCCCATAGACCTGGCCCTGCTCCAGTTCCTAGCTGATGGTAAATTACAATTAACCCCGTGTGGAGTGGGAGGGGCGGCTAACTGCAAATCTTAGCTGTACTTATCCCTTTAGGTACCAAATACTCCCAAATTGTCCCATTTGCTAAACTGATTAACTGCCCATTAATGGTAAAAAATGCGTCCCTCACACAAGCAAGCTAGGATAGGCCCGCAAAGCCTCGAGATTAGAAAAAATGAAACTTCAATTAAAATACTGGCGTACATTGCACCATGGATCACTCAGAGGTACTATAACATAGAGTTTTTACTGTGTGCCAGGGAACAACAAGTGTAAAATGCTGAGTCAGGGTGTGTCGAGGGGAGTGATGAGGGTGTGATATTGGCATTGACACACAATGACCGCAACCAGCGCAAGAGTATTTAAATGAACACCTTTGAGCCTCCCTGTGTTCTGTTCTTCCCCGCTCGCTGCAGGTGACACACAGAAGCTGCAGACAGTGTGGCTCACAGGGATCTGTCGTAATGAGAAGAAGGAGGTGATGAGCAGTAAGTTGGATATAGACAACATGGCAGGTGTCTTCTACATGCTGCTGGTGGCCATGGGGCTCAGTCTCCTGGTGTTCAGCTGGGAACATCTGCTCTACTGGAAGCTGAGACACTCAGTACGCAAGTCTGAACGCCTCGACTTCCTGCTCGCCATCAGCAGGGTAAGTGTGGCTGACCCTTCTTCCGAGGGACAGGGGTGGAAAGGGTACATAGACCTAATGTATAGGGATGTACAATACCGTTCAAAACTTTGGGGTCACTTAGAAATTTCCTTGTTTTCGAAAGAAAAGCAATTTCTTTGTCCATTAAAATAACATCAAATTGATCAGAAATACAGTGTAGACATTGTTAATGTTGTAAATGGCTATTGTAGCTGGAAACGGCTGATTTTTTATGGAATATCTACATAGGCGTACAGAGGCCCATTATCAGCAACCATCAGTCCTGTGTTCCAATGGCACGTTGTGTTTGTTAATCCAAGTTTATCATTTTAAAAGGCTAATTGATCATTAGAAAACCCCTTTGCAATTATGTTAGCACAGCTGAAAACTGTTGTGCTGATTAAAGAAGCAATAAAACTGGCCTTCTTGAGACTAGTTGAGTATCTGGAGCATCAGCAATTGTGGGTTTGATTACAGGTTCAAAATGGCCAGAAACAAAGAACTTTCTTCTGAAACTCGTCAGTCTATTCTTGTTCTGAGAAATTAAGGCTATTCCATGCGAGAATTTGCCAAGAAACTGAAGATCTCGTACAACGCTGTGTACTACTCCATTCACAGAACAGTGCAAACTGGCTTTAACCAGAATAGAAAGAGGTGTGGGAGGCCCCGGTGCATAACTGAGCAAGAGGACAAATACATTAGAGTGTCTAGTTTGAGAAACAGACGCCTCACAGGTCCTCAACTGGCAGCTTCACTAAATAGTACCCGCAAAACACCAGTCTCAACATCAACAGTGAAGAGGCGACTCCTGGATGCTGACCTTCTAGGCAGAGTTGCAAAGAAAATGACATATCTCAGACTGGCCAATAAAAAGAAAAGATTAAGATGGTCAAAAGAACACAGACACTGGACAGAGGAAGATTGGAAAATAGTGTTATGGACAGACGAATCGAAGTTTGAGGTGTTCGGATCACAAAGAAGAACATTTGTGAGACACAGCCCAAATGAAAAGATGCTGGAGGAGTGCTTGATGCCATCTGTCAAGCATGGTGGAGGCAATGTGAAGGTCTGGGGGTGATTTGGTGGTGGTAAAGTGGGAGATTTGTACAGGGTAAAATGGATCTTGAGGAAGGAAGGCTATCACTCCATTTTGCAACGCCATGCCATACCCTGTGGACGGCGCTTGATTGGTGCCAATTTCCTCCTACAACAGGACAATGACCCAAAGCACAGCTCCAAACTATGCAAGAACTATTTAGGGAAGAAGCAGTCAGCTGGTATTCTGTCTATAATGGAGTGGCCAGCACAGTCACCGGATCTCAACCCTATTGAGCTGTTGTGGGAGCAGCAAGAAGTGCTCATCAAACCAATCCAACTTGTGGGATGTGCTTCAGGAAGCATGGGGTGAAATCTCTTCAGATTACCTCAACAAATTGACAACTAGAATGCCAAAGGTCTGCAAGGCTGTAATTGCTGCAAATGGAGGATTCTTTGACGAAAGCAAAGTTTGAAGGACACAATTATTATTTCAATTAAAAATAATTATTTCTAACCTTGTCAATGACTACATTTCCTATGCATTTTGCTATATTTTCTATTCTAACTCATTTCATGTATGTTTTCATGGGAAAAAAATTATTCTAAGTGACCCCAAACTTTTGAACAGTAGTGTACACACTGAGGCATGTCTTAGATTGCGAAGGCCTTGGGTTCTGCAGAGAGAATGTGGTCCAATCACCATAGGAAAGTTGATCTGTTAATCTAAGCTACAAAACAGTTTTTTATAGTAATTAATTCCATAAAGAAATTACATACAGTGTAAGCATCAATTTAGTGCAAGCAGCAACAACGTCATTATTTTTGCAAAGTCTAAGAAACCATCAAATGTGTTGTTTCTCTTTTCACAGTCACAGCAGAAATTATTTTCTACTTGCTGACCATAAAGTTCTCAGTCTTCCTTTGATTTTTGCCTCACAGTAATGTTTGGGAAATAATGGTAATGCACTAAGTCAAAGCTGTACATGATCAGGATATTTCAAGGGCACTAAAATAAAAATGATACTAAAATAAAAATTAGTAAAAAGCCATAAAAGGACTTGGAGACTGTGCAATATTGTTACGGTCGTGATCCGTCTGAAATTGAATTTAAATAGGCCCATTAATAAGCCATCTCAGTGTTGACAGTGGTGAGGTGAGATTAAGCATTCCAGACTGAGACCCAATTTGAAAGTAAAATAAAGCGTGCTGAATAAAAATTGGGAAACTAATTTAGCAAGTGCATGGTCAGCTGCTGCTTATTCATTTACTGTCTTGCGCTGTTTTTTTGTGTTTAACACCGACCTGAATGCATACAAGCTTTCAAAACACAACAAATTGCAGATAAACTATTTTGGACAATCCTGAATCTAATTTTGCTTTCACACTTCTTTGTGTAATTGTCTTCACTTCATTGGTCAGACAGGTTAATATAAATTGTATTTGCTCAAAGTGAATATCATCAACACAAGCAATAATGTTTTCTAAAGTCATGATTAGAAACAGTGGCCAAAGATAATTAACACCAAAACCTGACAAGGCTGATGGATGCTAATCTCCTCCTCCTTCCCTATGTCTCTGCAGGGAATCTACAGCTGCTTTAACGGCGTGGAGGACTCTGACCGCAACGGGAATCTGCAGAACCCTGACGTCACCACCAACTACACCCAGGCCAACATGCTGAAGATGCTGCAGACAGCCAAGGACATCGTGTCCTCGACCAGAGTGGAGAACTCCCTGGACAATGCCACCAAGACCATAGAGAACTGGAGCCGGCGTGGAGCCGACAATGTGCGGGTTGGCCTGCCGCCCCGGGTAGCAACCACTATAGACATGGGCCACAGCCGCCTGCCCTACATCTCCAGCATCACGGACAACCACTCGCCCTACACCCAGAGGGCGCTTGCGCCCACCTTCCCCATCCACTACTCGGACAGCGCCATCCAGCCCCTGCTGGACAAATCCAGGGTGGTGACGCGGCCTACCCCGCTCCGCTACACCCTGCCGGCCCGCGGCAGCTACCACTTCTACGAGAGGACCCTACCCATCTCCAGCCTCAGCAGCCCCCACATTGCCATGAGGGACCCTGCTACCCCCAGCACCTCCACCCACAACCCACACCCCCACCCCCACCACAGCAGCAGGCTGTATGTGGAGAGCCAGCCCCGGCACCCCACCTCCCCGTTTGTCCCCTACAGAGAGTTCCAGGTGCCTGACATCTACGTGGAACACCACAAGGGGCCCCTGGGACGGAAGTTTAGCTACCCCCCTGACCACATTGGCAGGAAGAAGAGGTCCCACAGCTATGTGTTTTCTGAGGCCCAAGACACCAGGGGGAGGAACGACTACGATGAGCCCACCTCCTGTCTGGCTGAGCTGAGGGCCAACCACCTCCTGAACAACTACGCCCCTTCTGCATCAAACATGGCCTGCATGGGGGGCCACTACCCCAGCGGCAGCGCCAGCTGCAACTCCTGCATGAAGCCCTACCTGGAGCCTGAAATGGAGGATGTGCCCCTGCTGGGGAAGGACAAGGTCAATCGCCGGGCCTCTTTTCTCAAGGCCACCTGGAGCAGTGACAGGATCCGCCAGCTGGACGAGAAGCCTTCCACCTCCACTATGCCCGACCTGTTCCCCCGCGTAGTTGTGGCCAACCCCAAGCCCCACAAGCTGTACGGTAGCCAGGGGAACAACCTGTGCTACCCCCTGGCCGCTGAGCCTGCCTACCTAGACCCGGCCCATATGCGTTCCTACCCCTACAAGCAGCAGAAGCTCAAGTGCTCCCAGTCCACCCGGCTGCCATCCTACAGGGAGGCCATCCTGCAGAACGCAGCCGCTCTGCGGCGCTCCTCCTCCACTGTGGTGCACAGACACTACTCCACCTACCTGAACTCGTACACAGACCTGCCTGTATACGTGGGGCCGCTGCCCCAGGGCCCCGGACAGTTCTACGACAAGGACATGTGCCACCTGTTCCCCTGTGCAAGCCACTGCCCTGACAACAATGCCCTGGTGCCCCGTATGGGGGACCGGCAGGTGGTGTACCAGAACAATATGTTTGGGGGCTATGAGGGCGCGGTGGGGCGGTCGCGGGAGGAGCCCCCCCTGCCCGCGTCTGGGAGCAGGGATCGGAGGCAGGTCCTGGTCGCCAGAAGAGTCAACAGTCCCTATGTGCCAAAGCCCTGGGGCAGGGTATCCAGTCTGGAGTCTGAGGTCTGAGCCCCAAGCCCCTCCCCCTCCATACCTTCAGGCTGATGGACTATCCCTCCCTCTGGGGAGGGGAAAGCCTACCTCCCCTCCCCAAAAACGAATCAAGTAGCTACCAATATGGATGACTTGAGAGTGTTTACTCAGTCCAATAATATCCTTGGCTGCCGTCCAGGAAGGAGAGGACACTGACAGGCCGTTACTGCTGGGACTTTGTTAAGTAAACATTAAGCGATAAGAAAAGAGAAGACAACGTTGAATAGTATTTAATACCTTCAAATTTAACTGGTTGATTGTTATTTCAAATATTTTTAAATGCTGTCTTAGTGTGAGAGAGAGAGAGACCTGGATGACAATACACTGTAGCCGCTCACTCAGTTTAGACACATTTTACTTTTCTTTTCAACCATTTCGGTATCCTTCCATTTAAATTTAGACACATATAATAAAGAGAATAATACTTTTGTGATCAAACCACAGAAATGTCTTCCACGACTTTTGTAAGTCCATGAGCTCTCGGGAAAGCTGTCTGTTCAAGGATTTTTGGCTCCGGTGGTCACTGATGTAATTTGACTTGGATTTTAAAAGGGAAACATTTAAATTATCATCTGTATTTCCATTGTTACACTACTCTTTAATAAACGACAAGGCCACCTCAAGGGCCTTTTGGAATTGTCTATATTTTCCTTTTCTCACAGTGTATCTGAGTAAAACTCCGCATATGGTTTGTAATCCCAGCAGTATGGAATAGCAGGTCAGGTCCTAGGACTCTAGATGTTTGTGTCTGCTTCAGTTCATTAAGTGGGCCACCTCTGTTGACTCATCCAGAAAGGTCACTGGATATCAGATCCACTAGACAGCGCTGTGTTCAGTCCACATGCTGGCAATAGGGCAGACAAGTCAACTACAGCTTCTTAAAGACAAGAACACATTTGTATTTTACTAACCCCACATAATCTGTTCAGAAACTGTGATATGGCATCAATCTATCAAATCACTGTATGAGTATTCTGCTAAACATCGTAAATTCATTTTAAAAAGATGAAGGGGAATAGAAACATGTTCAGAATGATCTATACGACCAGGATGGCCATGCTATTGTCTGAGCAGTGTTACCTGTGACAGTAGTTAAATATTCCCTCAAGGCTCATCTTGGGATTCCACACACTGACATTAGCCTATCAGTGACTCTGCCAACACGCGCGCGCGCACACACACACACACACACACACACACACACACACACACACACACACACACACACACACACACACACACACACACACACACACACACACACACACACACACACACACACACACACACACACACACACACACACACACACACACACACACTCATCAACACCTTACTTTACTTACTTACCAATGTCAAGGGGGAGCTTTGGCACACCCCAGCCTCCCTCAGAACAGCCTTAATTCCTCAGGGCATGGACTCTACAAGGTGTCGAAAGAGTTCCACAGGGATGCTGGCCCATGTTGCCTCTAAAGCATCCCACCATTGGGTCAAGTTGGCTGGATGTCCTTTGGGTGGTGGACCATTCTTGATACACATGGGAAACTGTTGAGCATGAAAAACCTAGCAGTGATGCAGTTCTTGACACAAACCGGTGTGCCTGGCACCTACTACCATACCCTGTTCAAAGGAACTTAAATCCTTTGTCTTGCCCATTCACCCTCTGAATGGTACATATACACAATCCATGTCTCAATTGTCTTAAGGCTTAAAAATCCTTCTTTAACCTGTCTCCTCCCCTTCATCTACACTGATTGAAGTGAATTTAACAAGTGTCATCAATAAGGGATTATAGCTTTGACCTGGATTCAGCTGGTCAGTCTACGTTATGGAAAGAGCAGGTGTTCTTAATGTTCTGTACACTCAGTGTATATAACATTTTTGCTTGTGTATTCTACTATTCTAACACTCAACATTAAGTTGAGACCCCGACTGAGTCCCCCCAAAATATATATATATATATACACTACCGTTCAAAAGTTTGGGGTCACTTAGAAATGTCATTTTTTCCCATGAAAACATACGTGAAAAGAGTTAGAATAGGAAATATAGCAAAATGCATAGGAAATGTAGTCATTGACAAGGTTACAAATAATTATTTTTAATTGAAATAATAATTGTGTCCTTTCGTCAAAGAATCCTCCATTTGCAGCAATTACAGCCTTGCAGACCTTTGGCATTCTAGTTGTCAATTTGTTGAGGTAATCTGAAGAGATTTCACCCCATGCTTCCTGAAGCACCTCCCACAAGTTGGATTGGCTTGATGGGCACTTCTTACGTACCATACGGTCAAGATGCTCCCACAACAGCTCAATACGGTTGAAATCCGGTGACTGTGCTGGCCACTCCATTATAGACAGAATACCAGCTGACTGCTTCTGCCCTAAATAGTTATTGCATAGTTTGGAGCTGTGCTTTGGGTCATTGTCCTGTAGTAGGAGGAAATTGGCTCCAATCAAGCGCTGTCCACAGGGTATGGCATGGCGTTGCAAAATGGAGTGATAGCCTTCCTTCTTCAAGATCCCTTTTACCCTGTACAGATCTCCCAATTTACCACCACCAAATCACCCCCAGACCATCACATTGCCTCCACCATGCTTGACAGATGGCATCAAGCACTCCTCCAGTATCTTTTCATTTGGTCTGCGTCTCACAAATGTTCTTCTTTGTGATCCGAACACCTCAAACTTCGATTTGTATGTCCATAACACTTTTTTCCAATCTTCCTCTGTCCAGTGTCTGTGTTCTTTTGCCCATTGTAGTGTCTAAAAGACACACCTTTGCTGGTCCATGCTTGTGATGATAAAGGAATCCGCCGACACTGTACTCTGTTCACAAAGGTTTATTATAACAAAAGTTTACAGTGTCCAATTTATCGATACCTGCAGATATCGGAGACAGCAACAGCCAAATCAATAATTTGCTATCCTCCTATTCTATTGTTCAAGACATGCTTTTATATCCTTTATGACGTATTATGGTGTGATTCTAAAAAACCAATCCCTAGTCTTCTCCCTCACTCAACATCTCCTCTTTCCATGAACATCAGTAATGCTTTCCAGATGTTACAACCAAGTAGAGCAAAGTTCAGCTGTTACACAATTTTGTAAACGTCAGCACAATCCTAGACTCTTCAGATACTACATATTTCCCCCCTTCGAGACTAATTAAGTCTCGAAAACAAAAAGAATAAGATTATGACAAATAACAATTCTTGCTCTTGAGTAACTTTAACAATAAACCAAAATTTATGGAGATTAAACACATGTTTATATAGACACATTTTTGTATGTAGTGTAAATACATTATTATAGAGTGTAAATAAATTGTCATGGAGTATAAGTAAATTGTCATGGAGTGTAAATAAATTGTCATGGAGTGTAAGTAAATTGTCATGGAGTGTAAGTAAATTGTCATGGAGTGTAAGTAAATTGTCATGGAGTGTAAGAGCGAAAAACCTGTCTGGCAGCTTTTCATTCCAAATATCCATCAGTCAGTCAAGACAGGAAAATTCTCTCACGGCCCCTCTGCCCTAGGCGACCACCTAAGTACTCCAGATCAATTCACACATCTTCATGAATACATTTTAAGCTATGATGCAATTGAATACATATGAAAACCCCAGCAAACAAAATACAATCAAAATGTCCACATTCAGGCTGGTCGACCCATCGGACCCTCCTGTGGATTTTATCTGTCCTTGCCTAGACCCCATATCCCTAAACTTCAACGAAATAAACAAAAACATCTGAGGTCCCCACATGTACCCAACACAGAAAACATAATTGTTCAGAAATTAATACAGAAAGAATATAACACTGGAATGTAGTCCACTACACTTCATCTCCTCCACAGTGTCGTCTTTCAATGCGACGTTGATGATGGAATCGGAACATTTCCACTCCTTCCTTGTTCCACTTCCTCCAGTCCATTCATATTGTCCATGTTTGAGTATTTGAGTCCCTCTACATATTCCCCCATATGCTTCTGGAAGAAAAGAAAATACCAAACAGTATCTTTTGCAAAACAACACATGCAAATTAAAACATCAATATCAGCAATAATATAAGAATTCCAAAAATGATATGAATTCCATTTCCCCCTTTGATTCATCACAATAATATAATCATCCCACAATCAGATATTCCAAATTTCCTAGAGTTATTTCAACCCTAGTTTTCATAACATTTTAGTCTGACTTTTTCCAATTTTTTTCTTTATCTAATTTTTCAAAAACCATTTCACTGATTTATTCACAAAACTCTTTCCCATTTTCTGAGGATATTAAATCGGGAAATTCCCACCTGCTGATGACTTCTTTACACAATAACTTTGCAACCGACTGAGCATATTTTAGCTTAGTTGAACATCTTATGAACCTCTTGGTATATGAATGTAACCAAGAATAACAGTCACACATTATTTTTCGGACAGATTATGCACCTACCTATGACATAGTCAAACTATTCAAGAAAATATGGTTCCCAAAAACTCTACTCCTTTGTGATTTTTATCCTAAACTCCCCTTTTACAACATAAGCTAACCCATAGCTTCCTAAATCATCATGGTTTCTCCAAAACAATAATTGAGTGCTACTCTAACGATTTTTTCTATTGTCTTCAAAACACTTGCTTTCGAAAGTCCTTCAATTTATGGTTCAATCCTTTGACTTGCTTCATCTTTCAATGGATACTGATTCTTCCAAGGAGGTCTTCCTCCTCAACTTTCACCTCAATTGGGCTGATTTCACAAATCCAATATCAGTACTACTTTGATATCACAAACATTCTTGAACTTTTTTTTTTTTTTTTTCAACATCTCTTCTTCCATAGATTCTCAATCCATCTTCACACTTCAAACACATTCATTTATCTTCCGTATAGCTTATGACTCTCCTTGTCCTTGAGCCAAAATCATCATTTTCAGAAATCGCTGATTTTCACTCCTCCAAATCCTTCTCATAATTATTGATTTGACATAGTGAGATGTGTAACCTCTTCAGGCTGAACACAGATAAAAGCCTTTCTGCTATCCATCATTACTTCCCATAGTCCATTGTTTACTTTCACTTCAATTGTTGGATCTTTTTCTCTTCTTCTCTAATCGGTGCTATCAGCTGAAACTCCTCCTTTCGGATCTTCTGGGCACCTCCAGAATCCTTGCTCCGGGCCCCTATAAGGGTTCACCTGTCCTCCAGATGATCTTCACTTGCTCCTGTATCTTCCTCTGAAATTATTTCTTTCCAGAAACTATCTATGGATATGAAACAACTTGTACCACTAGTTGTGGCTGGTACAGTTGCATTTGACCTTGTTCAGTTGAAACTGTAGCCGTGATTGTTGATTCGGTTCACACTGATTCTGCATAACCAAAGCTTCTCTTCTCCTTCTTCTTCTCAACCAGTTGTATTTGATTGAGTTTTCTGAGAGTTTCTTGGTCCTGTTCTTTCTGGTTGTGTTCCTTTTTCCGGTACAGATCCACTTGATGGGCTATATGATCTGTATAGACACCTTTTGTCATGCTCCCAAGTCCAACCACTTCTGCCAGTTTGCTCCTTACCGTAAGGGCAGTCCCATCTGTAGTTTAGCTCTCAAGATTGACTGCTCAATTTGACTCACATCTGGATCATTTCCGTAATATTTCTCCACACTTGATGAACTCTTGACACGTAGGCTCTCGGATTTTCTTGTTGTCCTAGTGGGTCAATCAGAATGTTGTCAGGATGCACATTTGTTGGAAACGTATCCTTCAGTGCTCTCCACAGCCGATTCCTACTTGCAGCCAACAATTCAGGATCGTTCACTGCAGTCCCCACATATCTATGAAGTCCAGCTCTCTGAAAAATTTCTTCCATGCCTGGAATCCCAAGGAGATTAGCCAAAAGTCTCTTGATGTCTCCTATGGCAGACTGTGTTCCCACCGTAATTTCTTCCAACTTTGAAATCCAAGGATATGCTCCATCTTGAAGAGTAGGCAACTTCTCAAGTATATCTGACATATCGGTATTCTGCAAAGGCTTATATTCTAGGTTTTGTCCTTGAATGATCACCGGCATAATTTTCTTACTAGTGCCATCTTTCCTTGGCCTCAATGTATATCTCTTCTCAGATTTTTGGGATTCTTTTCTCAGCAGCTTCCTTTCCTTCATCTTCAGCTTCTCGAGTCGTTCTTCCAGTTCTTTTACTTCTTCTAAATTATTGGCCTTATGCAGGAATGATACGCATCGGTCTATATCTCTTTCTATTTCTTCTGTGTTAGTCATTGGAGGATAAAATCCTCTTGAATATGAAGCACCTTTAGTCTCCAAATCTTCATCGCTGTCTCCATCTTCATTTTCATCAGGGCTTGAATCGCTTGTATTCTTCTTCTTCCAACTTCCATCACCCCCTTCTTTCCGCACTGGCCAACCTCTGTCTGATGACAGGGTCATATCCACCCATGATCTCTTCTGAATCACTCTGATCATCATCATCATCATCATCATCATCAAGTTCCATCCTCCTTGATCTCACTCTACCCTTAGTCTCCAGACATCTCGTTGTTTTCCTGCCTTTGGAGTTTGGATTCATCTTTATGGTCGTTTCTGCTTGTCCTCTCTCTATTATTCGTTCATCCTCATCTCTGATGCAATAATCACCTTCCTGAATGATCACTGGAAGCTGAGGATAAACGTCCTTAAACTTGGCTTCTTTCTCATAAGGTGGGGGTGTTTTTGCTGAATCCATATATGAGAAAGGTGTATTGACTTCTGCAATCAGTTTTTCTGTCACCTTCACCTCTTTTGCCATTTTCTCTGTACCTCTGTCTCTCCTGTCTTTTGTATCTTTTATCAGTTTTTGTCCTTCATTTTCAAACAGCTTAAGAACATCCAGCTCTCTTTGTCTTTTTTTTCTTTGCGAAGTTTTCCCTTCTTCCCCTTCTTTTGTTCTGCCTTATACGTGGATACAAGCACTTGCATTATCTTGATGACGTCTGGATTAAAAGTGCCTTCCAATGGCCATGGTTGTTCAATGTCAGGCCAACGTTTATTCCATTTTTCAGATAGTTTTGCTATACCATTAACTAGAGGATTACTATTCTGTACTACATGAAGAGGAGTAATTGCTTTTGTAGTTTTGATGTCCTTTTTCCCCATTGTAATGACTATGTTATGTGTGTCCCTGTTGTTTCCCTCCTTTTTTTTTTTTTAAATTAAAAAATATTTAATCAATTAATCCAATCAATCAATTAACCAATTAATCAACTAATCAATGAAATCAATCAAATCAATCAATCAATCAACTAATTATATCAATCAATCAAATCAATCCAATCAACTAATTAAACCAAATCAATCAATCAATTACTAATCAATCAATCAATTGATCACCAATCAAATCAATCAATCAATCGATCATCAATGAAATCAATCAATCAACCAGTCAATCAATTAATTAACTAAATCAATCAATAAACTAACTAAATCAATCAAACAATCAATCCAATCAATCAATCAACTTATTACTTCAATCAACAAATTTAACCAATCAACTAATCTGATCAATCAATAATCAACCCAACTCAATCAAACAAACAATCAATCAATTAACTAAATCAATCAATCCAACCAATCAATCAAATCAATCAATCAGTCAGTAATAAATCAATCAATCAATCGATCACCAATGAAATCAATCAATCAACTAATTAAACCAAATCAATCAATCAATTAATTAAAAATAAAATCAATCAACCAATTCAATCAATAAATCAATCAATCAATTAATTAATTAACCACATCAATCAACCAATTAACTAAATCAATCAATCAATCAAATCAATCAATCAATATATCAATTTGTTTGTGAATTCTATTTTACCAAATTATTGATTGGTGGCAGTCTTACCACATCCGATCAGGAAAGGTAAAGGAAAGTAGTCAACTCCAGAGCAATTAAAAAGAAAAGATCTGTACCAACTCACAACCCAATTGCTTAATAAGCACCTAATTACCTTAATTTTACAGAATAATGTTAATGCTGGATTTCCAAGACAACTCTAATCAATACAAGTCATTCACGGAAACTGTAATGTGCAATTATCAATTACATAAATTCATCAGTCTGTTGCCAAGCTCTTGCGAAATGGTCACAACATGAAATATTCTATGTAAACACAATGTATCAATGATATCCTGTAAGGGAAAGTAGATTTGTGAATAATAACAGCACTGGCCTTGATTTGGACTGGGTTGCCGTCACTGGTGTCAGTTGATGTCAGCCCCTCCTCTTTCTCTCTCTCTCTCTGTCTCCTCCTTCTCGTCTCTCTGTATGACAGAAAGACAAAAGCACAAAGAAGAGTTTAGTGTATATATTTTTTCCCACATTCACGCTAAGAAATAAGCAAACAGCTTAACTCAGGAATATTATAAATAGCTCAATAACATTTTATTTTATTCATTAATTTTATTATTATTATTATAATCCGTCAATATATCTGTCATTCACCAACTCAACCGATTATCAACCAAACAGTTTTACAGTCAAGCAATAGTTAATTCAAGAGAAGATTTCACTTGTGTGCAAAATTCCCCCCTCCCGTTTTCTATTTTGTCTGCACTGAAACGGACTCTCCGTTCTCTCTCCAGTTCAGTGCAGGGGAGTGGCTAAACTCACAAATCCTACGCGTCGCAGTTCAGTCACCAATGTGATTTCAGAGTGGTAGGAGCGGACAGAGCAGACTGTTGCTCCGTTCTCTCCTCCCATAGACAATAACACTTAAGACTTTAACAGAGCTCACAAACTGAACACATAGAACATACAGAACACAGAACACAAACCCACTACCAAGCTTGTTATCTTTCACTTATCTGCAGATTTATAGTTATGCTGTTATCAATTACAAAACATCTCTATACACTCTTAAAAAGTCCTCCCTGTAGGCTCATGATTCGTTAGTAAACGTTCTCTTTTTTATAGAGACTCATAAGATCTTTAAACTTATAGTCCTTCCAGGGGGCTCATAGTTTATATAGTTTAAGAATTACAAACGTTCTCACAAACAGAGACTCATAAGATATTTAACCTTAACTGTGTTGTAGGGGTTTCAACTTTTTACTCTAGGGGCTTAACATTTGAAAACCAAGATACCTAACACATTTATTTACAAGAGACTAAAAACTCTGCTCAAAGCCTTAGTCGACACACATCTGGAAGTCATCAAGCCCGCAGCCACACTCACTCCGTTTCACCCAAACACACACACACTCGCTGACAGAGAAATGTGCTTTTTCCTCCTCTCAGACACACACATAGTTACATACAGGATCCATTAATACAAAGCAAACTTGCTCATCGCCGTTCCTTTTGTCTTTTAAATTCTTTTGCTAAATTTCTGCTACCTTAAGTTGCCAACATTAAATGAGAGGTTACATTGGGCATACAATCCGTCAACCATATTCCAAGAGGTAACATACAATTTAATATATGTCGTACAACTCACTGTTCCCAGAACAGACTTGAGAGTTAATTCTAATAACTATCAAGATTTATGGCCATCATATGGATGCCTTGGTCTCAAGGGCTTGCTTAAATTAACGGCGCCCTAAAAGTATACTGTTAACTCATTTCAAACGTTATCCTCTAAGCCTTTCATTGGACACTCCTTGCACTTTTATTCAAGCCAAAACATCGGTGTCCAAATCGGTGTGCCCTACAGACACTCCCCACTTTTTGCGTTGTTCTCAACGCAAACTAATTTAGAGAATTTAGAACGGAATTCCTATCACACAGCAAACACCAGCAAAACGCACACACAAGTTCTTAGACGGTGCATCCCCCCCAGCGCACACACACACAGCCACACGAACCGACCAGCGCCCAAAGTTTGTGAGAAAGCTCACCTTTTTTGCATGCTTCTTGAGCGGGAGTCACTTCGTAGCCCATGAATGGAACGCTGAGAGAAGATGCAAGACGCCCCATTCCTCGTCGCCATTATGTAGTGTCTAAAAGACACACCTTTGCTGGTCCATGCTTGTGATGATAAAGGAATCCGCCGACACTGTACTCTGTTCACAAAGGTTTATTATAACAAAAGTTTACAGTGTCCAATTTATCGATACCTGCAGATATCGGGAGACAGCAACAGCCAAATCAATAATTTGCTATCCTCCTATTCTATTGTTCAAGACATGCTTTTATATCCTTTATGACGTATTATGGTGTGATTCTAAAAAACCAATCCCTAGTCTTCTCCCTCACTCAACATCTCCTCTTTCCATGAACATCAGTAATGCTTTCCAGATGTTACAACCAAGTAGAGCAAAGTTCAGCTGTTACACAATTTTGTAAACGTCAGCACAATCCTAGACTCTTCAGATACTACACCATCTTAATCTTTTCTTTTTATTGGCCAGTCTGAGATATGGCATTTTCTTTGCAACTCTGCCTAGAAGGCCAGCATCCCGGCGTCGCCTCTTCACTGTTGACGTTGAGACTGGTGTTTTGCGGGTACTATTTAATGAAGCTGCCAGTTGAGGACCTGTGAGGCGTCTGTTTCTCAAACTAGACACTCTAATGTATTTGTCCTCTTGCTCAGTTGTGCACCGGGGCCTCCCACTCCTCTTTCTATTCTGGTTAGAGCCAGTTTGCTCTCTTCTGTGAAGGGAGTAGTACACAGCGTTGTATGAGATCTTCAGTTTCTTGGCAATTTCTCGCATGGAATAGCCTTCATTTCTCAGAACAAGAATAGACTGACGAGTTTCAGAAGAAAGTTATTTGTTTCTGGCCATTTTGAGCCTGTAATCGAACCCACAATTACTGATGCTCCAGATACTCAACTAGTCTCAAGAAGGCCAGTTTTATTGCTTCTTTAATCAGCACAACAGTTTTCAGCTAACATAATTGCAAAAGGGTTTTCTAATGATCAATTAGCCTTTTAAAATGATAAACTTGGAATAGCAAACACAACGTGCCATTGGAACACAGGACTGATGGTTGCTGATAATGGGACTCTGTACGCCTATGTAGATATTCCATTAAAAATCAGCCGTTTCCAGCTACAATAGCCATTTACAACATTAACAATGTCTACACTGTATTTCTGATCAATTTGATGTTATTTTAATGGACCAAAAAACTGATTTTCTTTCGAAAACAAGGACATTTCTAAGTGACCCCAAACTTTTGAACGGTAGTGTTATGTACAGTACCAGTCAAAAGTTTGGACACACCTACTCATTCAAGGGTTTTTCTTTATTTTTACTATTTTCTACATTGTGGAATAATAGTGAAGACATCAAAACTATGAAATAACACATATGGAATCATGTAGTAACCAAAGAAGTGTTAAACAAATCAAAATATATTTTATATTTTAGATTCTTCAAAGTAGCCACCCTTTACCTTGATGACAGCTTTGCACACTCTTGGCCTTCTCTCATCCAGCTTCATGAGGTAGTCACCTGGAATGCATTTCAATTAACAGGTGTGCCTTGTTAAAAGTTAATTTGTGGAATTTCTTTCCTTCTTAATGCGTTTGAGCCAATCAGTTGTGTTGTGACAAGGTAGGGGTGGTATACAGAAGATAGCTCTATTTGGTAAAAGACCAAGACCATATTATGGCAAGAACAGCTCAAATAAGCAAAGAGAAACGACAGTCCATCATTACTTTAAGACATGAAGGTCAGTAAATCCGGAAAATGTCAAGAACTTTTTAAGTTTCTTCAAGTGCAGTTGCAAAAACCAACAAGCGCTATGATGAAACTGGCTCTCACAGGAAAGGAAGACCCAGAGTTACCTCTGCTGCAGAGGATAAGTTCATTAGAGTTAACTGAACCTCAGATTGCAGCCCAAATAAATGATTCACAGAGTTCAAGTAACAGACACACCCTCAACATCAACTGTTCTGAGGAGACTGCGTGAATCAGGCCTTCATGGTCGAATTGCTGCAAAGAAACCACTACTAAAGGACACCAATAAGAAGAAGAGACTTTCTTGGGCCAAGAAACACGAGCAATGGACATTAGACCGGTGGAAATCAGTAATTTGGTCTGATGAGTCCAATTTTTTGATTTTTGGTTCCAACCGGCGTGTCTTTGTGAGTGGTGAGTGGTTTCCACCGTGAAGCATGGAGGAAGAGATGTGATAGTGTGGGGGTGCTTTGCTGGTGACACTGTCTGTGATTTGTTTAGAATTGAAGGCACACTTAACCAGCATGGCTACCACAGCATTCTGCAGCGATATGCCATCCCATCTGGTTTGCGCTTAGTGGGACTATCATTTGTATTTCAACAGGACAATGACCCAAAACACACCTCCAGGCTGAGTAAGGGCTATTTGACCAAGGAGAGTGATGGAGTGCTGCATCAGATAACCTGGCCTCCACAATCACCCGACCTCAACCCAACTGAGATGGTTTGGGATGAGTTGGACCGCAGAGTGAAGGAAAAGCAGCCAACAAGTGCTCAGCATATGTGGGAACTCCTTCAAGACTGTTGGAAAAGCATTCCTCATGAAGCTGGTTGAGAGAATGCCAAGAGTGTGCAAAGCTGTCATCAAGGCAAAGGGTGGCTACTTTGAAGAATCTAAAAAATAAAATATATTTTGATTTGTGTAACACTTTTTTGGTTACTACATGATTCCATATGTGTTATTTCATAGTTTTGATGTCTTCACTACTATTCCACAATGTAGAAAATAGTAGAAATAAAGAAAAACCCATGAATGAGTAGGTGTGTCCCAACTTTTGACTGGTACTGTATATATTTAGGGGGGACTCAGTCGGGGTCTCAACTTAATGTTGAGGGTTAGAATAGTAGAATACACAAGCTGCAAATTTCCAATTTCCAAATTCACTAAGACTATGGCAAAATGAGTAGAATTGCAGGAAACTTGCTGTACAATTGCAAAATCTTCTCTCTGCCCCATGGGAAAATGAGTAGAATTGCAGAAAACTTTCTTGAAAACTGCAACATTGTCTCTATGCCCAATAGCAAAATGTGTAGAATTGCAGGATATTAACTCTAAAATTTGAATTTATCAAGAGGGTGGCCTCTAAAATGTTTTAGAGCCTGTAGGTAAGGGTAGAGGGGCCCCCCATCAAAATGTAACTTAGGCTAGGGCCGGCTCTGACTGCATGTGTGGGTATGGATGTGGGCACACAGACCCGCGAGCCACTGTGGCCCCTCAAGGAGTATATATTTATTGTGGCCCCCACCCCCATCAAAGTTGCACATCCCTGGGCTAAGGGCTAGATTCAATCTGTAGGGCTGAAGATCAGAGCTGTAGTGCGATTGAAATTGAAAGGTAATTTCCGATTTAGTTTTCAACGCGGGAACATTGCTTTTACATTTATATAGCGCTGTGGTGCAGGTCTTCAGCACTACGGATTTAATCAAGCCCTAACAAACACTACTCGAGTTTGTTGCAATACGTGCTTGCCTGAGTGTTTGTCTGAATTGCCAAGAGACAAAGCTAGACATTATAAAGAGAGAATGAGACATTTTGGAGAAGCATTTATGTATTCCCTCCCAGGCCGAGGCCAGCAGAATGGATGGGGACGACGGGTGATTGCAGTAGTTGATAAATGATTCAACACATACAGATAAAATATCTAAGGGAGAGGCCAACTGGCTCTGTCCAAAATCCACAACAAGTATCACACCTCACATGCAATCGCCTGCTAGAGAAATTAGAACCATTTAAAAGTTGTGGCAGTGTGTGTGACATTGCAGCGGAAATGTAAAACTATGAAATACAGTGGGGTAAAAAAGTATTTAGTCAGCCACCAATTGTGCAAGTTCTCCCACTTAAAAAGATGAGAGAGGCCTGTAATTTTCATCATAGGTACACGTCAACTATGACAGACAAAATGAGGAAAAAATATCCAGAAAATCACATTGTAGGATTTTTTATGAATTTATTTGCAAATTATGGTGGAAGATAAGTATTTGGTCAATAACAAAAGTTTCTCAATACTTTGTTATATACCCTTTGTTGGCAATGACACAGGTCAAACGTTTTCTGTAAGTCTTCACAAGGTTTTCACACACTGTTGCTGGTATTTTGGCCCATTCCTCCATGCAGATCTCCTCTAGAGCAGTGATGTTTTGGGGCTGTCGCTGGGCAACACGGACTTTCAACTCCCTCCAAAGATTTTCTATGGGGTTGAGATCTGGAGACTGGCTAGGCCACTCCAGGACCTTGAAATGCTTCTTACGAAGCCACTCCTTCATTGCCCGGACGGTGTGTTTGGGATCATTGTCATGCTGAAAGACCCAGCCATGTTTCATCTTCAATGCCCTTGCTGATGGAAGGAGGTTTTCACTCAAAATCTCACGATACATGGCCCCATTCATTCTTTCCTTTACACGGATCAGTCGTCCTGGTCCCTTTGCAGAAAAACAGCCCCAAAGCATGATGTTTCCACCCCCATGCTTCACAGTAGGTATGGTGTTCTTTGGATGCAACTCAGCATTCTTTGTCCTCCAAACACGACGAGTTGAGTTTTTACCAAAAAGTTATATTTTGGTTTCATCTGACCATATGACATTCTCCCAATCCTCTTCTGGATCATCCAAATGCACTCTAGCAAACTTCAGACGGGCCTGGACATGTACTGGCTTAAGCAGGGGGACACGTCTGGCACTGCAGGATTTGAGTCCCTGGCGGCGTAGTGTGTTACTGATGGTAGGCTTTGTTACTTTGGTCCCAGCTCTCTGCAGGTCATTCACTAGGTCCCCCCGTGTGGTTCTGGGATTTTTGCTCACCGTTCTTGTGATCATTTTGACCCCACGGGGTGAGATCTTGCGTGGAGCCCCAGATCGAGGGAGATTATCAGTGGTCTTGTATGTCTTCCATTTCCTAATAATTGCTCCCACAGTTGATTTCTTCAAACCAAGCAGATTCAGTCTTCCCAGCCTGGTGCAGGTCTACAATTTTGTTTCTGGTGTCCTTTGACAGCTCTTTGGTCTTGGCCATATGGAGTTTGGAGTGTGACTGTTTGAGGTTGTGGACAGGTGTATTTTATACTGATAACAAGTTCAAACAGGTGCCATTAATACAGGTAACGAGTGGAGGACAGAGGAGCCTCTTAAAGAAGAAGTTACAGGTCTGTGAGAGCCAGAAATCTTGCTTGTTTGTAGGTGACCAAATACTTACTTTCCACCATAATTTGCAAATAAATTCATAAAAATTCCTACAATGTGATTTTCTGTTAAAAAAAATGCTCAATTTGTCTGTCATAGTTGACGTGTACCTATGATGAATAATACAGGCCTCTCTCATCTTTTTAAGTGGGAGAACTTGCACAATTGGTGGCTGACTAAATACTTTTTTCCCCCACTGTATGATCATTTCTCTGCTAGTTCAATTAAGTCACAGGTGTTTTTATAATACGTGAGAGCGAATGCCATTTTAAGATAGTAATGGAAAACTATTGTCTAGTAAAACACATTATTATTCAACAATAGGTATTATGTATTCAAGATACTGTATGAAAGATTGCACTGTATACAGTACAATACAAAGAGGGAGAATCAAGTTGTGCTATTGAGGCAACTAAGAGAGATTAATGCCTTCAGCACTTAATAAGTGTGAGAAACGCATCACGGCTGAATAAAACCCTTTCAAGTTCCCCAAAATGAACCTTTTCAGAACAATGTAGGGACTCTTTCAGCATGCTCGCTGCTCAGACCAATCTTTTTCATTTCACACAGTAATTAATGACTAATTCTGTGATCCGCGTATTTTGTAATGTAACAAATGTGCTCCCTCTCGCTCTCCTTCTTGAAATGTTGAAATTCACCAGGGGTAGGCATACAAAGACAGCCGATGCCCGCCAATTCATTTTTCAGAATTACCACATAAATATAGGACAAGATTATATCCAACCTGAGGGAATATTCTATGAATACAATTTCACTCTTGATTCCTTCAGCATGGTGCTACATATTTTACTGTTCACTCAAGCCCGGATCGAAAATAAATAAATAAATAGAT